>NW_006800237.1:99626-285114 GCF_000485575.1 Poecilia formosa
TTCACCTTAATGGAAGTCTTTTCAGTAGCATAGGAAAAAAGACATTCATAATCAATGCCTCAATTAAAGATCTGTAGACTTAAAGCCAAAACTGCTTATATTTTACCATCCAATCTTGTAAAATTATGATAGCAAAATTACTTGGAGCTATCGGTGACAGCCTTTCATTATGAATAATCAGTTTGTCACATACAGTAAGAACTGAAGCCTGGGACGATGAAAGGTCAGTCTGTTTCCTGTGAATATTGAATGGTAGAGAGGAACAGTGCTTTCCTTCTGCTAGTTTTTCAACAAATAAGTTAACCATGAGTCTGCTTTTACTCTTTTCGCATTCTTGTTACAGGAAAAGCTTATCTACAAAGTTGTTTTATCATTCTGAGACTTTTTGTACAAATGCATTGATAAGGTTTCTCATCCTGAGAGTATCTTAGTAAGTTCAGAAACTGTACATGTTGATACTTAATTATTAGATAAGACTACATTTTGTCCATCATCTTCATGCTCGACCGACACGCTCAATAACACAAGCAGCAAACCAATATTTCACTATTTAATTGGTAAAAGCATAAATAAACATGCCGAAATGATCTGATGAAATGTATGAACCATGCCACTATAAATGACAATTGCTCCAAGTGTAAACACTTCAAAGTGTAAACATTTGATAGCTTTTTGCTTTTGCTTGAATAAAATCAGAAATGTTTTGTATTTACACAGCAGGCTTAGGTTAAAATAAAATCATGTTTGATATAATTCATCAAATAAAAAGAGACTTCCATGTCCATTTCAAATGAAATTAGCTGAAAAAACAATAGCATGGCATTATAGATCTGCAAAGATTGACAAGTGACTTCATAATGGGCTTAATCAACTGATGTGTTACATTGTCATGGATACTAATAAAAAAAAAAGAAAAAAGAAAACATATAACTACAATTATTAGTGCCTATGAAATACTGCAGTATCAAATGTGCTTATTTGACATTCGGAGTTGATTGAAGTGTTTAATTGTTCTTGATTCCCTCCATTAGATCATCGAGCGCTCCTCTGCTGTGTGCCAAGCAGAAACTATTCAGTGCTTGTTTAAAAAGGAAGCATGGTGTGGAGTGTAAAAACTCACTCCCCGTCTTCTCTTGAACCTGAAGCTCTTCCCACAGTTTATCAGCTTAAAGCCACGTCACTTAGCAACAGCGCCACGATAACGTGCTTGCAACTTTTTGTCCGTTTTGGTATTTTTGCACAAATCTCAAATGAGTCTCTCCTCCTTTGGTAGCTTTAAGGCATCTGGCGCGGCCACGCTGCGAGGGCCAGAACTTTCCTCCGCGCTGGGCCTGTAGGTTCCTTCAGTTTGTCTTTTCTTCTTCACCACAAAGAACAGCCAGCCAAGAACGCCCAGAACTATGGCCAGAACGCCCAGGGTGACTGTCGGGGCCACGATAGCTACAATGTTTGGTCCCTGAATTTGTAAGGAGTTAAAACAGTTAGTTCACAAGTTCACAGATTCCCTTGCCACTTCATAAAAGAAAGCAACAAATGCTTCAGTTGCATTTGCTTTTTGTGCTAACTCTAGTTTTGTTAAAAAATAATCACTTCTTAATTCAACTTTTTGTCCCTGTAGATCAGTTTTTTTCAATTACATTTTGAATTTTGTAAATTATTTCTGCTTAAAAATGTCCTGCAATAGAACAATTAATTAGTTAATACCATTTTCACATGACTTTATCTTGAATTACATTATTTTTTTAGAGAACATTCCAAATCAATTCCACTTACTGTGTTGTTAGTAGGACTGGCAGTCGTAGAAGTGGAATTTCCTGTACAAAAAAAATGCAAATCTAAACGTCACTTTGGTTCCAGTGAAACTGATTATAAAATCATTGTCAGAGATATGTTTTCTGTGCCATACATAAAATTTTTGACTGACCACAGGACACAAATCAAAAACAAACCTCAGAGACTCCCATATTTATTAAACAGCTTGTGATTGGAGGCACAATTTGACCTGTTAGCCCAAAAATTTGCTTTTAGAAGACTATTTTCCAAAGTATACTTAATAAGTTACACATTGTGAATAAACAGCGAAGCAAGCAGTAAAAGTAACAAAGTTAAAAATTTTCAGCTTAGCTTCAATGTTTGTTTTTATTTCGTCGTCCGCTATAGAAGACAACAAGTTTTTGAAAAACAACCACCTGCATTCAGTAGCAGCTTTTTTAGGTACACCTGTTCACAGAGTGTACCTAAAGTGACACAAAATGTCACTGGGTCAAATACGTGGCGTCGTCTCAATGCATCTGGTAATTTAAATGTAATTAAGATGACTCGCTCAAGTTCAAACCGAGCATCACAGAGAGGAAGGAAGAATGTTTCGGATATGGTCGTTGGTGCCAAATGTGCCAGACGTGCTGATCTGAGTATTTCTGGAAACAGTTAATCTGCAAGGACATTCACTCACACCGGTTTCGCAGAGGATGATCCAAAAGAAAGAAAATTTCCAGTGAGCGGAAGGAGAACGGACAGACGCCTTCGAGATAACAGAAAGGCAACAGCAAATCCAGTAACTAATTGCTACAGCAAAGATACGTAGAATACTCTGATTGCCCGAACATGTGAAGAAGGGCTACATCAGCAGAAGACTATTTTAGGTATCATTCCTTTCAGCCAAGAACAATAAATAGAAGATCCAATTCACACAGGCAACTCTGAGTCCTTTATATTATTTTAAAAAATGTCTGTCTTGGTGAATTTCTATACTGCTTCACATGGCGCTGTGGTGACCTCCTCTGTCACTAGATCTCAATTAAACAGAGCACCTCTGGACGTGGAGGAAGGGCTCGTAACATCAAGGATGTGCAGCAGACAAACCTGCAGAAATGTGTGATGCTATTATGTCAGCATGGACCAACTGTGCATGGCATGCTTCCCTTAACCTTGTAGAATCTGTTTTTTTTTGGAAAGAATTAAGGGAGTCAAACGCAGTACTAGCAAGGTAAAATGGCCTGAGTGTCCATATTACGAGATCAGCAGCTCTAATCTCGTAATGTTGATTTAAACATTGGCTAAACATAGTAACAAAATTGGTTTACAAGTCATAACTGAGATGTAACAACCCATTAATTGGATAACAGCCTTAGTTAGGATCAGCAAATTGGCAAAACGCATAATTTTTCCTACATGGAACCTTAACAAGAAGTCCATGTTAGATGATATTTTTCTGACAAATTGGTCTATGTAAAATGAAAACCCAACAAAAATAAAATCAAATTACTAACACCAGTAGTATTACATTACTCCCTACTCTGTTTTATAATTTTGCTTGCGACAGATCAAGACAAAAAAAGCAAACTAAATCTGCAGCTCAGCAAGTTATTTTCTGACCGCTTTCGAGCAACCAGCACCAGATACTCCTCCAGTCAGGCACTGCTTATCAGCTATTTGATCCTTGTCCAGCCATGTAACCGCTCGCTTACCTCATGAAGTTTCATTGTAACTTCTTGACCAGCAGAGCAAATAAGCAGCAAGATGAGAAACATAGGAATGCAGAGTCAACACGCCATGCAGGCTTGAACAATAGAGAGGGGGGGGAACTCAAATTTGCCCAGTTTGCTTGTGTTAGGCATCCTAAGAGTCGTGTGAAGGAGAAAGTCTTGTTTTGAAAACTGAAACCAGCGCCTAAGGTATCCTGAGTCAATCATTCACCAAATGGCAAAGAGTGAGATTTTCAAGGATGAAAGTACAACTTGATAACCACCGAGGGTCAGAGAAGGGACACTGAAAAACAATTCCTCTAAATTTAGGATTAAAGCAGGACTGCTGTCTAAAAGGTGCACCTTTAGACAGCCTTGACTCTTAAAAATACACCTGTCTCTTTAAATGGGATGCTCTTGCCAACACTAACAAGCCTTTACATGTATCCGATTTTGTCTCTGAAGATTTGTTTTTGAAAAGATTTAAAGGTGTGATTGTGTATGCGTGTGTTTGTGTGTGCGTGTGTTTGTGTGCGTGTGTGTGTGTGTGTGTGTGTGTGTGTGTGCGTGTGTTTGTGTGCATGTGTGTGTGTGTGTGTATAGGTGTGGTCGGATGCTTAGCTCATTTGTGTAGGAGTGTGGAGAATGGTAGCTTACTCACCCCATACGGGATTACTGCTCAGCACCAGCAGTAAAACGCTCCCAACCACGGCTTCAGGTAAGGGCAGCACCAATGGACAGGCTGCCATCTCTGCGGGGCAGGCTGGGGTTACTGGGCATCAGCTTGGGTCCATTTCACTGCTTCCACCACTCGCTTGGAGAACTTAACGCCTCCTTTTAACTGCTACAAACACAGTGTTATTATCATTATTATAAAAGAGGAGGTTTATGTTCTTCTGAGTTCACTTAGACACTCTGTATTGTGTGGCTGAGTCAGGCAGCTGATACCACAACTACTGAGTCACATTCATTCTGCTGCTGAATCACCATCAACCTGCTCAGACTGCTTGAAAATAATAATAAAAAACACCCCCTATAAATAGATAATGTGTTGCAATCCGAATATAACTTGAAAACGGAAAAGTCGACTTTCAAATCTTATTCTTATAAGATCTGTTGACTAACTTAAATAAGACAACACCCAGCTACCTGCTTTGATCCGGACGGTCGGGAAAACATCGAACAGGTTGATTCCTCTCGCACGAGCAGCTTCCGCCTCACTTCTGCGTATAGATAATCATCGGGATAAAAGAAAAAGATCCAAAAAAAAAAGAAACGTAAGGTACTGAAATACTCCTAAAATCGATTCAAAGTGTCTTTACCACCGAACTACATCCAAAACTGCTCTTTCAGTAGATATTTTATGCAAAGCAGTTTTGTTTCCCCCTCCTCCCCCCCTACCCCAAAGATTCCCATTGGTCACATGATTCAGTTTCGTGTTACATTACCTGTGCACAGTTATCTACCTGCAGCGGGGCGGACAGATCCTCCTTTGTACCAAAGTCGAAGAAAGGTGCAGTTTAGTGAAGCAGAACAGCTCCTTCCCCATGAAGCCCTTGAGGAAAAGAATAAAACATCTCCAAATCCGTTTAAATTATAAATATGTCTTAAACCAGGTTGTGATGTGAATAAGCCTAGTTTCTGTCACTTGCCCCAAACTGCACAAAGACAATGTGAGTTCAACTGCACTCCCTGTCCTGTCCAGCTCTTACCTAGCAACCTGCTCAAGGAGGTGGCACTAAACAGCGCCTCCATCAGGTTCAACGGTTCCCATCATGAGAGGGGGTATCAGCATTCCTGAGATATTTTAAGGAGGAATTTGGGAGGCCAGCTGGTCCAATGGGCTCTAATCCTCCAGTAATCTCCCCTTCTCAGACTCGGGGTTGGGGTGAAAAGAAAAAGTTGCCTACTTCAAGTCTAATCTCTGCAGATCTGAATTTATTAAGATCATTAAGAGGGCACTGAGGTGTGTTTTGTTTTAAGTAAAACGCTCCTATTAAAAACTATATCAAGTGTATTGATGTGAAATGTTCTCAGTGCATTGGTTTGTGTTTTTACTATGTCCTATTATCAGTAGTTGATAATAGTATAGGTAAAAAAAAGGGGAAGGAAAAAAAGTTAATGTCAATTTTCAGATATGTGTAAGAAGTATAGAGGATGAGCTTTTGTTACATAAAATCATCTTCTTTGTTAATTAAAAGGCTATAGACAAGTGTTTGTCCACAGTATAGCAGCTTAGTTTAAATTAATATGTTCAATTAATATATACAGGCAATGTCTGCAGACTGGAAAACACATTTCTTAGCCTTCTGGATGCTACACACTTTCTTTAAAATGTTATTTTTGCATAACTTTGGCTGTTTTGATCCTTAGGGCATAAAATGTGAGCAAAGTGTTTATTTTGAGAAGAATTTGAAATGTTTACAATTTTTTTTCAACAATTTTACTCGCCTTTTAAACCAACAATAAAATTGTTTTTATTACCATTTTATTTTTAGTTTTACTTTTTGGTCTCTATTCTTTTGGGTCCTAAGGAAAAGGTTTTTTCTAAAAAAATAGATTTAAAAAAAGAGTGACTGAAATATGTTGGTACATTTCTATGAAAAATCTACTCACATTTATATCTCACATGATGAAATTTCTAAAAAAAAATAAATAAATAAATAATAATAATAATAATAATCTATTTAATGACTAATTGTAGGATATTTATAACACCTGTATTTTCTGCAACATGTACTGCTGACATAAATTTTTGGCACACAAAATATGCAATTTTTTTGTCAATCAAAACCTAAACAAGATATTTATGGTGTCTGTTGCGACCGAAAATAAGATTAATTGAAAACAATAAATGTAATTTAAAGTTGTTTGGATGTATATTTTGAATCTATCTTTTATTCGTGCAATGTAGTTAAATCTATTTGAAAAAACTGTCAAAACCAGATTGCACCTTTGCAAATGTACAAAAATGATATATTTTGCTCGTTTTATGCACAGTGATAGATTTTCTTTGTTTGGACTATCAGATAATTTAGAAAGTAAAAAAGTTTACAGCTGATGTTGAGTGTTTGTACCACTAGGGGTCAGTAAAAGCAGTCCGTCTCTGTTTTAAAACAAGCGCGCTACACGTCTTGCACGTACTTACGGCTTGCCATACTCGCGGTGACATCTGGGTAGGACAGTCAAAGCGGCTGGAGGGCGGCAATTTATTGTTAAATACTAAGACACATTACCTAGTTTAACATTGACATTGAGAAGTTAAATATTTTTCGTGTGGTTGAGCCGGTAAACACGGAGGTGTGTCTCGAGTAGCTCTGTTAATAATACTCGGGTGGCAGTGCCGCTGTTAAAGCTCCTCTTGGAAACTGGACGTTTGTTTTTATTAGGCCCGAGTTTAGCGCCCCAGCAACAATGGCAAAGGTGCAAGTGTTGAATGTAGCCGTCTTAGACAACCCGAGTCCTTTTGGAAACCCTTTTCAGTTTGAAATCACCTTTGAATGTATGGAAGACCTTCCTGAAGGTGAGTACCATTGCAGAAAAACCTTCATATAACTGCTTGTGCGACGCTAAAAACAGACTCCTTATAGTGGAGGCTAACGGCTATCGGTTTACTTCGGTTAAAGTTAACAGAGCGAGCTGTACAGAAAGACTTTCAATACAGCTTGACTTAAATATTCCTCGGGATAGACACAGAATATTCGCATAATACGGTTTTGTTTAAATATAACCTTCTCGATTTGACTTTTAGAGAAAAAAGAGAGACGGCAAGTTCAATTTGTGGCAGTTTAAAAGTGTAGCACAAATATAAAATGACAGTTTTTTGCTACGCAAGTAAAATTAAACACTAATGGGCAATTTCAATACTTTTTTCAACACATAATGTGACATTTATAAAATCTAATTAAAGAGGAAAACTAGCTAATTTACAAACTGGAATAAAACCTTAAAATAAAAAGCAACAATGACGTTGCATTTATTGAAATGCCTTTATGATTTAGTTTAAGCATCGAGTTTTATTGAATTCACACCTGTCATCAGGTATAATGAATCTGAGCTACCACTTTGTTTATATTTTTAGGTTTAGAATTATTATATTTGCAAAATGAAGATGATATTTGCAAAATGAAGATGATATGGTACATTTCCCTCTGGGGTGTTCATATTTATGGAAAATTGTATAAATTAAAGCACAATAGTTAACAAACTAATGTTAAGAGAACTGGATCTAAAATGATTTTACTGGTACTTTTAGTGTATTTCTGTTGTGGAAATGCTAAAAAAGCTGCTAAAACCTGCATTTGTTGAAACATTTATATTTGGCAACTTTAGGTCCATAACATTTATAGTCAAAGATAAAAGCCATTCTGAAAGGCCCAAAGAGCCACTTGCAGCCCCAGAGCCACATGTTGCAGATAATTGGAAAGTCATCAACAACCAATGAAAAGATTAAGCTGAATCTGATCAACGATACTGCCAATAGGTTGACTGCAGCACTGAAAAAGCTGCAGGGATTTCTAACAAGTACTGAGTTCTAAATGATGTGACGGTGATATTCTGTATTCTCCAAGGAATACAGAAAGCCTTCTGATGGCGTTATTGAATGTTCTTCAGCATCTCAAAGAATCTCCATGAGGTCTGGTATCTGTGGTGGCCAATCCTTGTGTGGGTGGAAATTCTGCCTCATGCTCCCACAATCAGTCTGTTGATATCATTTTTGGGACTCCTATTGCTGGAATGACTAAATTTGAACAAATGAAACAACCTTAAACTTGCTTCATGTTTACGCATTGTAGTTAACTCCTTTTTAATTTGTAACTATAGTATTTTTATTTTTTTATTTTATAGATCTAGAATGGAAGATCATCTATGTCGGTTCAGCAGAAAGTGAGGAGTATGACCAAATCCTGGACTCTGTTTTGGTTGGGCCTGTGCCTGCTGGGAGACATATGTTTGTTTTTCAGGTATGTTTGTTTTCAGAAAATGTAAAAAAAAAAAAATACTAGAAAGGTTACTGTTTACCTGTAGCTGTGTCTTATGTAACACATACTCCATTTGAAGTTTAAATGCTTTTTTTTTCTTTTTTTTTTCTTTTGTCAGGCTGACGCCCCAAATACTGGTTTGATTCCTGAAAGTGATGCTGTTGGCGTAACCGTAGTTCTAATTACATGCACTTATCGTGGCCAGGAGTTTATTCGTATCGGTTACTATGTGAACAACGAATACACAGACCCAGAGCTTCGTGAAAATCCTCCAAACAAGCCAGACTACACACAGGTCAGACTGGTTGATTTATGGTAACATGGCTTTTGCTAACATAAATGTCTCAATGTTCAATATAAAAAATACACACACACACACATATATATAAATATATATATATATATATAAGAAATTTGAATATTGACTTTACGTGTGACTGGGTAGTAATATTCTTTTTTTGGTTTTAGATAAACATAAAAGGAAATAAGTGAATAGTAAAATTAATAAAGAGGACATATTCACAATTTTATAAGATGGCAAGTGTAAGCTAATATAAGCTGAGTATTTTGCTAAATTAGATGAGAAAAAATAGAATGTAGTTTTCAGATTCGTTTAATTTGTAAAAGGGAAAATAACTATACCAACACAACCCTGTATTTAACAGAAAAAAAACAAACACTGTCACCGTTTAGTAAATTATGCATTAACTGTGATAAACCAAATTTCAGTTTCACTATCCCTACTGATGCTTTCTCTCTGACAAACCTGTAGAGTCAAGAAATCATTTGCAGATATCCCAAAATAGGCAAAAGATCTTAAAAAGCAACACGCCATGCCTGGATCCAAAGACACTCGGTTGAGAAACGACGTCATTTACCTTTGTCCCTCTGGAAAGAGTCACAAAGCCATTTCTAAGAAATTGGGATGCCATTATCTATCTGCCAAAGGTAGCTCCAGAGTGGATGGATGATTTATCTCTGAAGTCACAAAAGCACAGATCAAACATCTAAAGCACTGCAGGTTTCACTTTCCTTCATTAAGGTGAATGTTCATGATTCAGTTATAAGAAGGAAATTGGGCCAAAATGGCACCAAAGAAGAGTTCCAGATTGAAAAACCACTGCTGACCAAACCTCACAAAGGCCACTATAACATTTGCCAAACATCCTAATAAAACTAACCTAGAGTTTAGATATAATACTCCGTGGGTTGACAAGACAAAGATGAAACTTTCTAGAAGATGTGCGTACTGTCACATCTGGTGTAAAAATAACATAATTTCAGAACAAAAAAAAACCATACAGAGAGCCAAACATGTCAAAACATGTTGAATGTATTGTGATGACTTAATTATAGAACCAGGAATTATGGTTTCTACCAGAAAATCCAGAATTTCTGTGCCATCACTTTTTGACCTTAAGCTAAAGCTCATGTGGGCTATGCATCAGGAGAAATGAGCCATAGAAAACCAGCAAGTTCACTTCTCAATATCTGGAAAAAAATAAGCTGAAGGTTGGTTCTATTGGAGCTTAGAAATCCAGATTTGAATATGATGGAATTGCTGTGGATGGTGTGACCTAAAACAGTCTCTTCATGCCTGAAAACCCTCATATGGGGCAGAATTAACCGCATTCTTCAGAACACTAGGGCAAAATTACACTAGAAGGGTATAAAAGCATCAGGATGGTTGGACAGATTTTCTTCTCTTATTATCATTACTATTTGAAAACAGTATTTTGTTTTCATTCAAGTTATTTTTGTCTACCATTAACATTTGTTTGATAATCTAAATCAACTGAATCAATAATGCAAAAACAGAGGAAATCTGATGTGTGAAATCTGTAGAACATAATGATAGATCCATTCTAAGGAATTTTAACCATTTAAAGCCATTTCAGGGTTTGAAGTTTTTCTTTCAGATCAAAAAGTTTATTTAAAAATGCCACAGATAGACATGAGTAATATATTTATTTAAAAGCAAAACACATGTTCTGTGTTTGCCTACATTTTTGTGCTTGCAAATTTAAAATATGAAAAAAACAACAACTTTCACACCATCAAGCACGCTTTCATGGCCCACCAAAGTCCTGTGAATAGCTAATTAGCCGATTCCTCATTATGTAATTTACAGAGATTTTCTGCCATTTTGCAAGCAGTGACTCATTCAGGTATTCGCTTCGGTCGTAAGTTGCTGTGAGATTTGCCGTAATGAGAAAGGATTTTGATTGTAGGTGTCACATTTTTCAGACATCTCACATGTGGAATAAGAGTTCCCTTGGAGGCGCAAAAAAGATGAGTTAAAGCTGCAAAGTGATTACTTAATGTAGTTGCTCATTTCATATTAAAAATGTCTCAAGTCAAAGGTTATAAGATCCAAATTTCCACTAAGCTGTTTTTTATTTGCCTGAAACCACTGTAAGTTTCCAGTATTACTTTTCTACAGTTTTAACTTTAGCTCAGTAGTTAATGGCAGTCACCCTCAAACATTCCAAGACGCCATATTTATTTATACCATAAATCTTACTGTTCTACCATGGTAACTCATTCTGTTTTTTTGTTGTTATTTTTCAGCTCCAGAGAAATATCCTAGCATCAAACCCACGTGTTACAAGATTTCACATAAACTGGGAAGGCTGCGCCGAGAAAATGGAAGACTCTGAAAACATGGATCCTACATCAAACTCCATGCTTCCCCCATCCTGTCTGCCAGGCAAGGTCCCACCGGTGGGCATACTACCAGATAACTCTATGGATTGCTTATAGAGATGCCCAAAAGGTGATGACAGACGCCAAGTTACCTTGTTTTTAAAGGATGCCTATGGACATTCTAGTGTGGGTGAAATGACATTCAGATCTCTCAGCCTTACTGCTTCAGTTTTTCCTGAAACATCCTCAATCATCACTTCTGGTGTTTATTCCTATGAGATTATGAACATCTTAATGGAATCATTGTTTTTTTTAAGGTGCCGTTCTTGTGATTATCAAAAGCTACATTGAAGTGTTAAAAATAAACGGCTATGAAATGATGCAGCTAAACTAAATTTAACTACATGCTGCTCCGACTTGGCCACATTCTTTGGTTAGAGAGTGGATTTGTAACTGTTTTGACATTACAGCACTGAAGTATTTGACATAACCAGCAATATGTATGAAGAAGTTAGGTGATCTAATAATATTTGAGTGAAATTGCACTTAAACTTCTACTTAACTTAATTTTTTTCAGAAAGGCTTTGTAAGAACTGTATCACTTCCTGTTTTGTTTTTCTTTTCTGATTGGAGTTTTGTGTTACAAATAAAAGGTTGTTATAGTTCTCTGCGTGACTGGGGTTCTCATTGTAATTTGGAAGACAGATTAAGTTATTTTATTCATAATATCTTATTTACAGCGAGCAGTTCCCACCGATTTAAGCTGAAGTGCCAGCTGTTTCCCTTTGTATTCTCACAATTTACTAAAAATAGCCCACGTTAACGTCACGCCCAGTCACACATTGGCGGGGTAAACGAGGTGAGTTGTGTGCATAACTGAAAAAATGTTGATCAATAAATGAGATGAAGACTGTAAAACGTACGTGCTTTGCTAAAATAAATAATATAAATCCCAATATTTAATAGGTTAAAGCCAAAAAATACACGTTCATGCGTATTGGTTACTAACAAGTGTGGAAGGCGGGATCTAGCGTTCAACAGGCGAATCGCATCAATCCAATATTTGGATATTTTCTACTCAACCAATAGGAGGCTCTTGTGTGACACATATCATGCAAGTATTTCGGTACGAGGCCAATCATATACAAGAAGAGGCGGGACCAGGTGGATGGATGACTGGAGTTTCCCTTGCGGTCTGAAGATTAATGGAAGAGGTCTGTTGATCTAAAGAATCGACTATCAGGTGGTCGGTCCTAAGATTTTGTTGCACCTCACGACTGATCAAGAAACGAATGGAACCATATCAATATAAATAGTCGACTGCAGGAAAAACGAGTCAACCGGATATAAATTCTCTCACCTAAATATCAACTGACAAGGCCTGAGACAGCACCTGGTTTATTAAGGCCAAGATCCGAAATGCTAACGATAACTTGCTAGTTAAAAACAAAAAAACATCTTTCGACGATTTGCATCGGGACCGGATATTGGAGAAAATTACGCGGCTACTGGAATAAAGAAGAAACCGAGTGACACCAGCAGGATTCGTCGGTGCTGTGTTGGAAATTTGTATGCTAACGTCAGTAAGCTGATGTCCGCTGGCTATCTCCGCGAGCTAAGGCGCTAGCTTAGCTAACATCAGCAGTTAGTTTTAGCTGAAGACTTGGAGACGCGCTCTCTCAACTGGACTTTTTCCGAACTCACAATTCAACAAAAAACTGCTGGAGGGAAATTTTATCACCTGGGCTTTCTAATAATGATAGCTGTCAGCTAGAAGCCAGCTGTCAACTTCATTGAGTCTTACGACTTCGTTAGCGGAGCACGTTAACTAGGCGACTTCTAAGAAAAAGTCATTCGGAGCCAAGAGACCCCACCATCAGACTGCAATCATGGGCAACACGCCCACCGCGAAGAAGGGCAATGAAATGGAAAGTGGTGAGTACCCCCGTATTGACAGCAGCCCCTATCCTTGAAATGCAACGTGAAAAAAACTTACTCAAAATTACAGAATTTTGTTTATAACAAAAAAAAAAAAAATAAATAAACGCATTTTGGAATTGTTTTCACTGGGTTGGCCAAGGTAATATTACTTTTGTTTATTTGAGGAAGTATGCACAGGTATGTTTAATAAATAAAACACGCACACACACACACACACACACACACAGCAGCTCTATATCTAACTTCATGTAAGTGTAGATTGTTTTGGGTGTAACCATTTACTGCAGTACGTTCTCACTGTGGCAGTAATTTATCACCTCTCCACAGTTTCAAGAGACAAACATCCTAAGTGAAATGCAGCGTTTTAGACCTCACAAGCTTGAGAAATTTCCATTCACTTACACACACAAAAAGTCAAGCCACATTGTTGGAGCGCAGAAACTGCTACACAGTCTCATCCTGTGGGAAAGCTCGTGATCCTAAGCCCCGGGTTAAATTCAGAGGTACCAGTGGTTACGACAGCAAGGTCTTTTAAAACAGTCATAGGTTTTCTTGTGGTTTCTGTTTTTTTTTTTTCTTTCTTTTTTTTTTCCAACTTTACAGTTTTGCATGTGGGAAAACATTCTTAGTATTCACAGATTGTAAAGCTATAAAAACTGTAATGGAGATACAGTTGTCTCGTTTGCATTTAATGAGTTGCATCTCGAAGAAAATAAAGGGTTCAGATTGTTGTTATCAGCAGAAAGAAATAAAGATACCAGGGTGGAGTCATATGATGCATCAGGGTGATCTTCTCCAGGCAGAAACTTGGGAGCTGGAGAGTCTCTTGAACACCATGTGATGAGCAACGTCTCCAACAAAGGCACTTGTATGTGTCGCAAAGTTTTTGTGAGCGCACATTGTTTCTGATGTGGGGAAATTGTTGTTGCTCTCGGCAACTTCTGCTCAAACGTATAACTGAGCAGGATGCAAAGTTTTACCGTGATAGACTACAAGTGATCAAAACACTGCAAATACATCCAGAAGAGTTCCTGACACCCGAGTGATCCAAAAATATTTACTTTGTTTTAAAGTTTTCCGACAGTTTTTTTCTTCTGCTTTTTTTTTCAATCTCACCAGCCTTACAGAATACTAAGGAGGGTACTGCTTTATGTATTTACTTATAAAGCCATAAATAATGTCCAAGTGTGCAAAGTCTAAACGTGGAGCTGTGAAATAATCATCAGCTCCTTGTTACTAATAGAGAGTAAGTGTGAACCCCAGTCTCTGTAAAGGTAGCCCACCGCTGATTTAAAAAGTAGATTTTTATGCTTTAGAAATATTTATTTATTTATTTTTTGGGGTACAGAGGAGGTGCTATATTCAGGTCCATGTCTCCATGCTTCACATTCTTATCAGCCTGATCGCTGTTGGTCCACCCTGATCTGCAGAGACAGGTGCAGACCAGGGATTTTCGAGCCCCACACCCAGAGGTGTCATTTTTTCCCCCCCACTGAGCAGGCAGAGATTAGGCACAACATGGCAGGACATTTTGGTTCCTGCGGAAAAAGGAACGTGCACATCGACGGTTGCTTCAGGTGCGCGGCCTCTGTCGCCATAGGACGTTGCGGACGGGGGAACAGAAGTAGTGAGCTGCCGCGCTGGTATAAAGGGCTAATTTCTGGCCCACAGGAAGAAGCGGGGCGGACAAAGCTGCGAGCTGCAGCAGGAAGTGAAGGAGCGAGGAAGGTCCAGCCCCGGCTTCGCACAGTCGGCCGTCTCCTCTCCTGCTCTGTAGACCACACGCAGGCTAATTGAAAGTTTGTACCTGGTTTTAAGTTGTTGCGGACTTCCCGCTTTGTGAAAAGGTCCGGGCGTACTGCGGAGTCTCGAACGCTACAGAGGCAGTTAGTGCGCCTTCTGTGGCCTTGCAGGATGTCTGTTATTCACAAGCTGGCAGGAAGGTTGTTTCACCGAGGCGGACCGTGTCTGGGGGACATGAGCGGTGGAGAAGGCACACATCACCGACCACAGGAGGAGCTAGAGGCCTGCCACTCCAGTGAGTTGCCTTTCTGGAACTTGACAGAGCACGGGGTTATGGGTGGAGCTGTTTTTCATGCCGTGTCCCACTTATGTAGCCAGTCACAACAGAAAAGCAGTTGTCTGAAACATAACCTCTGTGTATTTTTTTTTCTCTTAATAAGATTTGCTACTAAATCCATTAAATGGAGTGTTAGGTGTTTAGTGGCTTTGGAGTGACCTTTCCTTCTGGGAAACATTAGTTGTTCTTGATTTATTATTTATGACAAGTTTCTACAAGTTTGTGCATACTCTGGAAAGCAGTGTAAAATTGATGTTTTCTGACTACATATTTTTAATTTTTGTGTCTTTCTACTTCAGAATTTATGACTGCTATAAGATGTAGTTGTACTTCTACCCTCTAGAAACATCGGGACAAGTTAAGACTTGGTGATGTGTACCTTGAACAACAACATTGGTTTAAGTTGTGTCATACATCAAATCACATTTTCAGAGTTTTATCGTGCAGTATGGCGGTGCTCTGTCAAAGTGCAACTTTCTTTCTATAAATATCTGCATTGTTCACGTCCTTCCTCCTCTCTGCACACAGCTGGTTTGTGTAGCAGCCAGGTTCGTGTTTGGATCACTCTCATCACTTCCTGTCTCTACATAAAGGGGCTTTGTTATAAGCCTACGCTGATTAGCAACAGACCATGCTGTCGATATGCCAATCAGCTGCTTCGGGCATCTTGGAGAGCAGAAACGGCAACTTCTGCTGGCGCTGACCTGCAGCTAAAACATGCTGCATCCATCTATTTTCTGTTTGCTTTCTGGAGCCTGTAAAGCACTCGGCGGCCTGTGAAGCTAATTACTGCTTCACAGTAATTTAGTTAATCCAGGAACATTCAAAGTAAAACAGTGGAGATATTCCAGAAAACCTTCTGTGGTGTTTCTCAGATTCAGTTGCGAGTGACCTGTTTTGCTGTGCCTGTAGCTAACCCGCATCAACAGAGGTACTGGTTTATTCTGATTTTTGCTTTCCGAGCTCTAGGTGGCAGAGATGAGACGGTGCAGAGCTCAGTAATTTTACACTTGCACCTATTAATCCATTTATCATAGTGGTACACATGGAGCTTCCTTCTGACAAATGACTACACACGGTTCAGTGTGAGGTTTAATACAGAAAAGCAGCAATTATTCACAGTGCTGCTGAAATGGCGTAAAATATCGGTTATCGTGGTTTCATAAAACGTTTTATTATTTATTGTGATATAGATTAGAACAAATGTCTGCCCTTTTGGTTTTCTGCCTCTTTTCAAAGGAACACCTGAACTAAGGTTCGGCAATTCAATTCATGTGATTCATATATTTCTAATCGTGACGGAAAAATCATCAAATTCTCCTCACTCCTTGTTTTTGAAATGCTTTAAACACTCACTAGGATCTTTAGGCTCTTCAGAACCTAGAGACTAAATCCAACAGGTGGCTTATTGGGGAGCAGTTATGAAAACCCAGCTGAGATTATAACATGCTGATATTAGACGATTATAGTTGGACAAGCTGCTCAGGTACAGCCTACATTTAGCTGGTTAGTTTTAAGATGGTGTTACCTTTTAATGCAAGTGATGGGTGGTGGTTCTTTCATTTTCTTAACAATGAGTATACTTTTTTTCTTTTCCTCACTGGGAATATTCATAAGACCTTATTAGTCGATCTTCTCAACAAGGGGAATGTTTAGGAATCTCTCAGCCAGCTGTGGCTTTGTATTTTCTACAAAATTTTAGCTCTAGACCAGATTTTGAAGCTGGATAACTGAAAACTTTTCGCATCTTTTTGCTGGAAGAGGCATTTTTAAATAAACTGCCTGTCTCTCACTATCAGACACAGGACCACAGTTTTCTAGCATCAAAGATAAAGTGGAGCGCAGACTTAAGGTCCAACATGGTCAGACCGGAGTCAAGCTGTCAGCACCCAGTCATGTGGTTTTTGGATGTTCGTTTTTGCACAGATCCTTCACAGTCGATAAGACCCACTGAGCCGAGCTCATGGAAAACCTTCTCACTGCATTGTAGGTCGTGGTGTTTGGCCATATATATGTATCGTTTACAAGAGTGCAATAAACACAGCTTTCATGTCACAGAGGATCAACTATTATGAGTTCACAAGTTCAGAAGAGGAGGAAATAATGATTGACAAACTGGAAAATCTTGTTTTATTTTCCATGATATCAGAAAATAAGAACAGGAGGCACAGATGAAACGTTCTTCCGCTGAATAGGACCCGAACCGAGGGGGGTGGGGGGGTGAGTTAATGTTTCACTACGTACTTGTTCACGGCGTCGGCTCCTCAAAGTGATCCATCCTGCTCTCAAGCTGGAAAACCGACTTCTGGAAGTTGAGTGGTCGAGGCTGTTTTCCATGTTAATTAACCCACGCACGAAATTCAAACCAATCAACAGTTTCTCATAGAGAGGGGGAACAAAAAGTTTCCCAGAGGGGTTGTGACAAGAACGGGTGTTTTAACATGAGGCTGAGAACAAAATCATGTGGTTTTCGTCACGTAGCTGCGACAACAAGGACTGATTTTGACTGTTTGGCTCGACAACATTGGCGTCTTAAAATGAAACGGTTTAAGGCAAAGTGCATCTGTATTTACGCACTTATTTAGAACTTGCTGTGAATTTAGGATTCCTGTCACCAATGTGCTTTTGTCAGACTCATGCAGGTTTCAGCCGAAAAAGGAAAGCCAGCAAATTAAGATAAAATTCAGACTGTTTTTACTGTGGTCCTTTGTTTGTTTTTTTCTTTTTTTATATGCGTGCGTAATGCTAATGGTAAATAATTGCACCTGACACTACAATCTGAATATTGTGTCTTTTTCCAAGGTGTAACTAGTGGTGATGCTGTTTGTGGACAGAGGTTTGTGGTGTGGTTAACTGTAGTCGTTGCAGCTGTTCAACTTCTATATTTAAAGCTCATCAGACGAATCTTTACCGAGACTCACTTTTCTGTTTTATTTGTAGGAAAATGGAGCTAGGCCATTAATCAGCAATATTGTGAACAGACATGTTGTTTACTATGTGGAGATGCTATTAACAACTCAAAATGTTCTTTTCTTTAGATGGTGCTGATCAAATATCAGCTGTTGGGAACCATTCACCGACATCACTTGTTGAAAAAGCAATATTGATGAGTTATTGGAGCATAGAGTCTGAGAAAAGTGTGACTTATTTATCTGGATGTTATGAGATTAATAAATATTGCCTGGATTCCTAAAAAGCAGGAAAGTTGGTCTTTACAAATCATGTGGTAACTTTAGCTTCATCTTAACCCACAGCCCCAAGCTGATCAAATTAGTCACCAGAAATGTGTTATTAGATTATGCTTATGTGTGACCATGTGGTTTTTGTTTCGTTGGAACAACCCACCTGGGAAATATCTGGTCTCAGTTTAGTCATGAATGGAAAACTGTGTTTCTAGTTGACCTTTTGTTGAAAATGGACAAATGGAGAATAATATTCCTATCCAACTTCAAGTTGACTTGTATTTAAGGCTGTCAAAATGAACAGTATGTGAATATTATAGGTGGTCCTGGAAGCCGGAGTGCATTCACCCCACAACTGCTAAAATCTGACGCCACTCCACATCTTAAACAGGTTTTCCAAGGGGTTTGGTTCTTTTGACACAGTGCAGTATGAAAGTGAACCTCAGCAAGTGAAAATGTAACAAGTGTTGCACTTTTGGTCCCCAAAAGCCTACTGGACTATCACGTGTGAAATCACCCACTGAAACTACTTTAGCACAACGACGATGTCTTTAGTTGAAAAGGCGAAGGTCAATGTGGTGCTTGGGTGTATTTCTATGTTTGCGGCAGGCAAAAAGGAGAAGCTGAAGGATGTTACGTCCTCATCCAATCTGTGGAGCAGTGTAGTGACCACGAAGCTGAGTAGTAGCAAAAACCCGGTATCAGCAAATGTCCAGCAGCATAATCTAACATTATCTGTTTTCAGTTAGCAGTGCCCCATTTTGGCTCTATGCCTGTGGGTACAAATTGACGTATGGCTGGTGGTACGTCGACTGACCGGCCCATTGGGGGAAATGACCAGCATCATCTCCCTCTCATTTTATGGCTCTAGCCAATTAAAAAAAAGTAAAAGAAAATGTTATACATGCTGCGTTTTTGTGGTTGAACTCTGTTAATTCGAGACATTAAGAATCTTGTGTTGCTTTGAAGACTGACTCTAGCAAAAGGTAACCAGAAGTTGGTAAATAACCATAGCAACCTACCCTAGCAACTGTACTTCTTCGACAAATAAATTATGATGCAAAATTGTCTGCTATACTAATTTGACAAAAGCATTATTAAAAATACATTGTCAACTTCAGTGCTATTTGTAATAAGTAGAGCCATGGCTTATAGATGTGCATGTTTCCTGGCTTAGCTGTGTTTGTGGCAAAATGAGGTTATTTCTTAACATTGATTCTTTAAAAATATTTTTTAATGAACTGAGACTCTCTGGCTGTCCTCAGATGGCTGAATTTAAGTTAAAATAAAAATGAAACTAGCAGAATACCAATGAGAAATTCATGAGCTACCGTGTTTCTGATCTGTTAGTAATTTTTCTGGCCACCGTGTTTCAGGACATTAGATTATAAAACAACTTTCCATTGGTGAGTTTTTGAGTAAGGGCCCCTTGGCTATATGCAGCTGATGTCAGAAATTGATTTTTCAACTTTGCAGACTGGCAAACACATTTCTAGCCTAAATAGCACTCCGTTTGCCGCCTTAACCATTTTATTCTGCGCCACATTGTCCTTATTTCCATCTGACCAAGACTGGCTGTCGACTGAGACCTGATTTTCCACACTTTTATGGTGTAAATGTCAGTCGGCCTGCCCTAATATAACCCTTCTGCTTCTGCGTCAGAGTGGGCCAGTGAGGCCCAGGGGAGAGATGTCGGATTGATTTTTGGAGGATCAATTCAGCACTGGCACTATGTAGGCTGTGGTACATTTGGGCTTCGAGAAAAAGTTGGTGTGGCAGACCGTTTCCTGTTTTGCTTCCCTCCTGAGAGTGCCGCTTTTTTTATTTATTTATTTATTTTTTTTATGTTTCTTGAAAAGCACCCAGATCATCTCTGAAGGTTTGTCATCAAAGATGTGAAATCTGATTGGTTCTGCTAATTAGGGAAAGTTTGACTTGCATCTATTGGTGTCTGCTGCATCTCTGGGGCCTCTACTTGGGCCTAGTTTTCCATAGGACTTCATCTCGGGGCCGGTCTAATATACCAGCTAGTGTTTTATGCCCCTCCCCCTGGTGATTATGCCCCTGTTTAGATCAATATATAGCCTCTGTGTGTGTGTGTGCATGTGTGTTTGTGTGTGTTTTAACATGAGAGGGAACAGCAGAGAGCACTTTGTGTACAGAATAAATATTGATACAAACCAAGCAAGGGTCCAATTGATCTGAATGAGTGTTAACGCGAGCGCTGCTGCTCGGTGGAGGTGGATGCTACTTTTTTTTAAACCCGGTCTCCGGCAAAGTGACAGTCTTTGGAAAGCCTGAACACTTGTCCGCTTGGCAAGGACACCCGACTGGTTTTCGTCAAGGTTTTGGTTGCTGATCTAGCCAGATAGCTCTCCGAGGGGGAGGACAGGTCATGAGTCACTAGCTGTGAGGGAAGAAGCAAAGGAAGAAGTACAGGGGAGACTTTGCAAGGCTAATGTGTGACAGGAAGAGCTCCAGAAGGCATGCAAGCAAGAGGGAGTCATCCTCGCGCTCAAGTGAATCTGGGTCGCGCTCAGCAGAGGCTGCAGCACCAGAGGTACCCATAGTCCTCCCAGATGGTAAGGAGTTTCAGGGTACAGTGGGAAGGGATTTTTTTTTTCTTGTTGTTCACTTGCAGCTCCAGAGTAGTTCTGACATCTACAGAAAAGCCGACTAGATGAAGCCCAGCATCCTTCAGGACAGCTGCCGATCCTCCATCCATTACATCCTTCTTTTTCCTCAGCATGCTCCAGCATAGTCCAGTAATTGCTCCATTTTTGGCTCTTTCTCCCTGGAAGTGGAAGTTGAGCAACTTTCTCGGGAAATGTTTTCTCGGGAAATGTTTTCTCCCTGGCGACCGGCTCTGCTTTCATTTGCTCTCTGTGGGAGCCGCGGCGCTCCTGACATGTTTACGTGAACTTTAGTCTTTGCCATTTTTGCTGGCTTTCTCCCATCCTATTGTTGGAGCTGAACGTCTTTAGAGGGTTTGCAGGAAATCGGACCACGTAAGCAAAGATGGAGGTTTTTGTGTTTGGTTGCCGTGAGGCTTTCATTTCCAATTCAGGAGGACTTTGGTTGCAGTTTGAGTTTTCCCATTCAAAGATAATGCGAGATTATCATTCGTGTAAACATTCATAGCCCTAAAGTGATAAATGAATTACAATTCACTTACACTTTGTTGACCACTGGTCGACTTTATCTAAAGTGCCCTAGGCAGCTGTTAGGCATTGATTAGCTAGATAGAAAATGTACATAATCATGAAAGGCTTAACTAGAGTTATCGTTCTGCTGTTTTTCTTGTTGATTGTCAATATTAAGTAGTTTTATGATGGTATAAATATTCTTTTCCATTGTTTTTTTGTTTTTTTTTTCAAATTTGTTAAATTAAATACACAATTGCAATTGTTAGTCTTACTTCACTCGAGTAATTTAGCAGCTGTATAGTCCTTTATCTAACAGCAGCTCTTTGTTTCTAGGTTCCGTGGTCGTCTGTCCAAGGCTGACGGTAGAAATAGCACTATTCCCTTGGTTACTGTGGCCAGTGCTCACATGGTGGGGAGGAATGAGGAAGGGCTAGTTATCTGCATGTTCCCACAGAGCGCTGTGAGAAGCCCCATAAAGATAAGGGGCAAAACTGAACTTCTCCATATGACAACATGTGTGCCAAGTCGTAATTAATCTGTCCACGGCCGTACATGTCTTTGAGCTAACAATTGTGTGTTTAATGTTTACTTTCCACCGATCCACAAATTCAAGCAGAGGTTGAGTCGTCGTCCTCCTGAAACTGCTCGTGTTTTACCCTCATTTAGTTGTTTGTTGTGTGTTTATCAGCACAAAAATAATGTGATCTCAGGAGTCTGGCTTAAGATTTTCTTTGTCACCGCTGTTACTCAAACAGCCAACGTCCTCAGAAAAATGGGCCATTATGATACACACGCCAGTATCTGGATACAAAATTACTCTGGTCACGTGGAGCTGTAAATAACCAGCCAAGGGGTGAAAATGGGAACTACCGTTAAGCCTGTCACAATAAGCAATTAATCAATTAATTGCATGGTGAATTAAAATGAGCTCGGTAATTTCCATCCAATGCTTCTTTTTTTTTTTCTTATGTTTTCACCTCAGTTTCTGCACTGCCTCTTTGACACAAACGAGTGTCCATCTCTGAGCATCCTCTGATTCATTTTTGTTGCTATACTTGTTTGTTTGTTTGTTTGTTTTTGGTTCAAATCTGTATTTGTTTCTGTTTGCAGTGAAGGAGTTTCTTGCCAAAGCCAAAGAAGATTTCCTGAAAAAATGGGAGAATCCAGCTCAGGTTAGTGATGATCAGTCCATTTCCTGTTACTGTGTCTATGCTGTTCTCTCTTCGACTGTGAAGATAATACAGATAAGCTACACAGAAAATGTTCTTTGTTTTTATATATATATATATATATATATATATATATATATATATATATATATAAAATTTAATTATGATTAGATCCTGGTTTAAGCTTTTCTTATGCTTGTTGCTGTTGGCCAGCTATTGGTTATTTGCTGGCTTTTTTATTTGACAAGACCAGGACACCCTCTGCTGGACATTTGTGAAATTACACATCAATTCCTAAGCCTTAGCTGCACGATGTCACTGTTCATTTATTTTAATAAGGGTTTGTTTTAATATACTTCGTTTTCTGTGTCTAGTTTAGTTTTCTTACTGATATTTTGCTCTGCTCTTTCAGCAAACTGCAGCATTGGATCACTTTGAGCGTTTGAAGACCTTAGGCACTGGGTCATTTGGGCGCGTCATGTTGGTTAAACACAAAGAGACAGGACAGCATTTTGCCATGAAGATACTTGACAAACAAAAGGTAGGTATTAAGCTTGATGTACGACTTCCAAGTCAGAAAATAGCTGTAAATAAAGCGACGGCTTGACTTGACTGACCATGTTCATGTTCTGACTGCATGTCTTAAAATCGTGATTATGCTTGTCCTAGTTTTATAAACTAACTTGGATGATGGCACTAATATATAGCGACTTTTTAAGTAAATTAATCCTTCGTGATTGATTTGAAAAGCACCTTTTTTTTTTTTATTATTTCAAGCCGAAACAGGATGTGCGATTAAGCCTTCTTCCGTGATTTGTTTCCCAGGTAGTGAAACTGAAGCAGATAGAACACACACTGAACGAGAAACGTATCCTGCAAGCTGTCAATTTCCCCTTCCTGGTGCGACTGGAACACTCGTTTAAGGTGCTCCTCGGTGCCTGTGCATTTGTTAAAGTGTGAACGCATCGTTTTCTGCACCCACTGGCGTAACACTTTTTGCTGTCTCGCCGTAGGATAACAGTAATCTGTATATGGTGATGGAGTACGTGCCTGGGGGGGAAATGTTCTCACATTTAAGGAGGATCGGTAGATTTAGGTGAGTTCGCTTTCTGAATCGGCTCAGGCCACGTCGTTTAAGTCCACTCTGTGTTTGACTGTAAATATTGAGGCTTGTATGCGTTGCAGTGAACCACACGCCCGCTTCTACGCAGCCCAGATTGTACTGACCTTTGAATACCTTCACTCCCTGGATCTCATCTACCGAGATCTGAAGCCAGAGAACCTCCTGATTGATCAGCAGGGCTACATACAGGTACATAGAGATTTTCGCAATTACTTTTATCCCCTCACCCCCACCACCACCACATCCAATCGATACCAATGTCTATCTCGTCTGTATAAAGCATGTGATCGGAGATTTGACCTGCCTTCTCTGCCACTCTCTTTAGGTAACAGATTTTGGGTTTGCAAAAAGAGTGAAAGGCCGAACCTGGACGCTTTGTGGGACTCCAGAGTATCTGGCGCCAGAGATCATCCTCAGTAAAGTAAGTGCTGAGCTCAGTGCATTTGAAGCAGCTCACAGTCCTGCAGGAAATTCAGTAGCATGTTCCTCTGTCATATTGGGTTTTGTTAAATGTGCTCTGTATTTTTCCGCTTTCAGGGTTACAATAAGGCGGTGGACTGGTGGGCTCTGGGGGTTCTGATATATGAGATGGCTGCTGGTTACCCTCCCTTCTTCGCGGACCAGCCCATTCAGATTTATGAAAAGATTGTATCGGGGAAGGTGAGTTCAGGGAAAGTCACATTAATCACACGGTCTTGTTTTTGACAGTGAAAATTTATTTCCCATTGCTATCAAAATTCCCGCCGGTTGAAGTGACGGTGTTTCAGCTGCAGTTGTATCATTCCTCGTGAAATTAATTTTACACGTTGTGTTGGGAGGTCTAGAGCTGACTCAGTTGTTTTATATTTAATTTAGGCCTTTTCTTTGTTACGAAACCCACATGCTGCCGATTTTAGCTGGATAATTTTGTCAAATTTTGTTCAATAATCAGGTCCTGAAATCAGTTAACTTTTTCCTCCATCAGGAAAAATTTCATTGAAATTGTATGAAATTTCCAAAACTAACATTTTTGCTGAATTACTCTTCCATTTTAGTCACAGTGGTTTTATGTTAATTCCTGTGAAAGTTATTTTCTCTACTGTGGTTCATATCCTCACTTATCTTTTGGAAGTGAACATTTTTGCTTACTTCGGTGGTAGCATGCAGACGGAACTCGTTTTTAGGACCTGCGACTAACCTGACATTTCTTTAAGTAAAATCTACCACCATCATGTCAATAAACATTTTAGAAAATAATTTTTGTGTTTACATATTGCAAAACAATACTGCTCCCGCAAACAGTTCTGAGTTTGGGAACGCTTTCGTCATGAATGCCCCGTTTGCCGTTTGCAGGTTCGTTTCCCGTCCCACTTCAGCTCAGACCTGAAGGATCTGTTGAGAAATTTGCTGCAGGTGGACCTGACCAAACGCTTCGGCAACCTCAGGAACGGAGTCAACGATATCAAGGGTCACAAGTGGTTTGCTACCACAGATTGGATTGCCATCTACCAGAGAAAGGTGGGGCTGTCGTGTTTGTTTGTTTTTTTGTTTCTCGCATTGTGTGGAGAGGGTGTTGTGTTGCAGAGGCAGAGAAAAGCCTTCAGAAAAAACAAGATGGGGTTTAAATTAAACTTTGATAAGTGGAAATAGATCTGGCTGTGCTTCCAGCAGGATTTTTTTTGAATTTGCAAACTGCTAAACCATGAAGAAATTAAAATTGTAAATATCAAAGAACCTATGATAATTACCGCTCTTGCAGAATAAGTACCAATTGAAAGACTAATATGAGGGAAAAAAACTACTTTTCCAAACTTTTTACAAAGAAACGTCTACATATTCAGCCCCCTCTTTTCTAATCCCACTAAATGAGATCCATTGTAAATGATTGCTTTTGGAAGTCACCTATTTATTGTACATACATCTGTTAGAATTCAAATTCAAAAATACTTTATTGATCCCAAAGGAAAACTAAATACTGTTGCACCTCAGAGTTATTGTAGATGGTGATGGCGGTTGGCAGCAGAGATCTTTTAGCGGTGTGTGTTACAGCGAATTTGAAGAAGCTCAAGCTTCAGTCCATGCGCACAAAGAATGTTTCCCAGCTGTAGTTGCAAGAAAAAGTGCTTCTATAAGTACGTTTTAGAGCCAACCGTTTTCAGATTTTATTCCTAAAGAAAGTGTTGAAAACCATGTATTATTTTTTTCTAGTGTAAAAATGTTCCCCCCCTTCCCGAATCCTTTTTTTTTTTCTGCACATCTGCCACACGTAGGTGTTTCAGAACCTCAAACCAATTTAAATATTAGTTGAAGACGACACAAGTAAACACAAAATACAGTTTTACAATGAAGGTGTTTATTACTAAGGGAGATAAAAACCCAAACCCGCACGTTCCTGTGTGAAAAAGTGATTGAAAACATGGATCAGAGGGGAAGCCTCCCAGATTTGAGCGACCAAAGTTACCCCAAGAGCGCAACTATGACTCACCCAGGAGGTCACAAAAACCCCCCAACAAGATCCACAGTCTCACTCGCCTCAGTTAAGGTCAGAGGTCATGCCTCCACCATAAGAAAGAGAGTGGGCATTAAAAGGTTACATGGCGGAGTTAAAGATAAAAACCACTGCTGAGCAGAAAAAAACATTCTTATTTAAATTGAATCGGATCCCCAAGAATTTTGGAAGAAAAAAAAATTTCAAGCAGGAAAAGAGTTACAGAAGACACTGAGTGATAAATCAATTTTATCGATAAATCAATTTTTATCAATTAAATTTGCTGCTTGTAAAAATTTCATTTTTGGAAAATCAGGATGTCTTTATTTGTCCACTGATTCACTCCTTGGTGTTTCCATAGTTCCGCTTGCCCAGGGCCTGCCATCTTGTTTTGCAGCTTGTTGTATTTTGCTAGACTTTGAATTCAGGTCAAACTTCGGAAGGGATGACAGAAAATATTTTTGGAAAAACTTGCTTTTATTTAAATAATTTTTAATTTCTCTTTAAGAAAGGGCAAGAGAGGGAAATAAATTATTAAAATGGGATTTGGTATGAAAAAAAAAAAAACAAAACTGAGATTTTATCTTGAAGCTGTATTGCCCAGCCCTTGCATAAACACAGCCAGATCAAGGCCTTAAGATGGGCTAGTTAAAGTCCAGATCTAATCCTTGTCATCTTTCGTGTATTTTATCCAAACTTTTAAAAAAGTCCAGTTAAGAATTTGTGACATGATTTGGAAAAAAGATGCTCACAGATCCCTCCCCGCCCCACCCATTCACCCTGAGCTTGAACCTTATGTTAAAAAGAAATCTAGTAGAAAATTCAGTTTCTATGTGCACAGCTAGTAGAGAAACACTTGCAGCTGCTAGAAAGTGTTTATTCTGAGTCGAGTATAAATGCAGGCCACAGTTTTTTGATTTTTATTTGTAAATCCTTTCTAATACAATGTCCTTTTCCTTCATGTAGCCTGTGATTAATTACCCAGTTTGATCCATTTGTTGGGGGCGGAGGGGGGACTGATTTCTTGTATGACTCAGTATGTTGTTATATTTGCCACCTTGTGTGTTTGCAGGTGGAAGCTCCTTTTATCCCAAAGTGCAAAGGTCCTGGTGATACGAGCAACTTCGATGACTACGAAGAAGAGGAAATCCGAGTTTCCATCACAGAGAAGTGTGCAAAGGAGTTTGCAGAGTTTTAGACTCCAACCACGAGTAGCAGAGTGAGGGACAGAGATTTAGAAAGTGAACGGGGATCCGAATACAGGAAACACTAGGTTGGACTGACAACTTGCTCATTTGTAATGAGGAAAACAATGTAAAATCATCCTCCACCCCAGCTTCCCTACTTTCCCTCCCCCCCAAAAAAAAATTGGTAAGTCAGGCAAAGTGAAGAAAGCTCTACAGAACCAGCAGTGTTGCCTTTTCTGATTGTTTCTCAACTGTTTGCTATTCATTTATTTCTCCCTCCTGTGTTTATGACTGGACCTGAATAAGAACAAGCATAGTTCAGCTACAATTGTATCTTTCTGAAGGCTTAATGACACATTCGCAGTCTTTTTAAAGGCGGAGGCACTGATTTTTTTTTCTTTTTCTTTTTTTTTTCTTTTTTTCTGCGACGGTACTGAGTTTGTTTGGCTCCTTTTTGAATGGGCCCACTCTACAAGCTTTTAACAACCGTAGAGTGATTGTTGTATCCTGTCAGCCTGTTTCCCTCCATCTCTCCAACCTGAATCTGTCCAAGCAATACCAAGTCCAACAGATGTGCCTATCATAATGCCAACTGGTTGGAAAAAACTGTGTCTAGTCGGTGCAGAGTTTTGGCTATGGCTATGTCGACCCACGTGGCCATTTGATTGAAAGCTTGAAACCTGTCTGCACCTGCCTTTGTCTGCTCAATGTGGCATGATTAATGGGTGGATGATGCACTTAACTGCTTGCGTTCGAAGCAGTTGGGACCTGTTTGATCAGAGTGAAAATTATTTATCACAGTAAACTTCATCTAGGTCTTATTCCTTTGGGGGGGACCTGAGAGAAGCAAACGTGAGGTCTGCATTTAAGTCTGTCTTTCTCTTAGATGAATTTATTAGAGCATTTTACAACTACTATTGGTGATCATTTTGTCCTTTTTATGTCAATCTCTGTGCTTGTGTGTTATTTAGTGCTCTAGGGTGGGTTAATGAGCCGTGATTTAGCAGCTGCTAACGTCGTGGTCACACTCCTGACAATTATTCGTTTGATTAATTTTCACACTTCATAACCACACATAGGAAAAATCCGTCTTTTCGACATCGTCTCTTAGCCGTACAACCGAGATATAATTTTGTCAACTGTACAATGCGGTTGTCTACGTGTAACTGATGGATATAAATACGCGAAAACAGTAGCAAAACTTTTTAACACGGCGTGCATGGCATTTTTGTACAATATCACTTTCAAAGAGAGAAAACCAGAGGATTTATCTGAGCTAAGGTACCTGAGATTATGGATAAGATGTTTAATATTAAAATGACGTTTAATGATTTATTGAACATGGAAGAGGACCCAGTGAAGTGCGTCAACCTTACTGGGCCTTGCTCAGCTTTCACTTGTAGGACGGACATTTGCGGATTACTGTCGCTGATGTTGATATTCTTGCTTTTACTTCGATTTTTTTTTTCCTCTCCCTTTTCTTCCTTGAACACTGTCGTATGGTTTTTACTGCCCAGCCAAATTTTTGTTTGGGGGGGGAGGGTTGTTTTGAGGTTGTTGTTTGGTTACCAGCTTCCTTTGTTACAAATTCAACCAAGGAAACCGATGTGGAGCTGTCCCCTTTTTGCCAAGTTTATTTCTGTGGATGCAAGACAATCGCAGACTAAATCTTAGTGCTGGTTTGTTGACTGAACCCACTGTTTTGCTTTGAAGGATGTAAGCTCTCACCAACCTACCCCTCATTGGCCCGAGGTGCTAGACTTTGTCCATCTCACTGCAGAAGCTTCTGTGAATTGTTTGATGTGCATCAATCTTTGTCAGAGTCTCGTAACATGACATTTTTAGAATGTTTGTGACTACATGATTTCGGTAGGCAAGAGTAATTGTTTGGCAGTGTCTTAATGTAATTGAGATCAACCACGGGATACCTTTTGAATGTCTTGGTAAGGAGATGTTTCAGTGCTGTTTGGAAACCTGATGTGTATTTTGTTTTTTTTTTTATAACACGTGTTTCTTTGGTGAGCTTGGTTTTCTTGCATGTTGTACAGCAGAATAATGGAAAGACCTCTGGACCTGAGACATCTCCGAGAAAAATCATTGTTTCTGGAGCTAACAGTCTGTATAATCTTTTTTTTTTTTTTTCCTTGGACATTACACTAAATTATGCCGCGTATCATTGACATGATTTGTCTGAATAATGAAGCACTTGCCACGCATTTTCTAATCAGTTTCAATAATTTGTGCTTACTCTGTATACCTTTGTATTTTAAAGAAAGCACATGTAATAGTTTTTCATCTTTTTTTTTCTGACAAACAGCTAAATCAGAGTTTGAGGTATAGAAGACGAATCGACTTGATCCACTCCAGACACTAAAGACATTAAACTTCTTTTTGTTACACTTTTTCTCACACAAACTTTGTCAGCTGTCTCATTCTTCTTTTTTTACCAGCTAGACACTATCGACTGATCTGTGCTACATTAATTTTTTTCTCCTGTTTGCCTTCTATTTCCACACACTTTATTCATGCATAACACTTTTTACATCTGAGCTGTTTTGCGTTCATATTTTCTAATTGTATTTTCAGAAAAACAAGGAAAAAAAGCAAAAACAAAACATCAACCTTTTTTTCCTCATGACCTGGGTACAGTGCTTGTGTAGTCTATTGTACCTTTTTGGGAAACAATACTGTATATCTTTGCCTTTGACAGTCTTAACTATCTTACCCTCTGGAGAACTTGAGAGATACCCTTAGAACACAATGAGTATGTTTAAAAAAATATAAACAAAGTAATATTTTGCAAAATGTATCATTCCAATAAAGTTTTACTTGTTAAGACTAAAATGTGTGGCTTGTAGAAATATTTCTCTTTATGGAGTGTGTAAATTTATAAATGGATGGTACCGATTTCACTTTTTCCACAAATCTTAAGTCCTTTGGTTAGCTACACTTAGTTGTGTTCAAAATTATGCAAGTTCAACCAGTATTGGTTCATGCATGAATCGCTCTGGAGAGTGGAGGGGAAGGGAGTAATGCACATAATCTAGCTTCCTTATTCTCAGCAGCAAGCAGGGTATCTCTACTTCTCTGCACATGCATAAAAGCAGTAGGAAACTTGCTAAGTCCACAACTAACATAAATCAGATTTTATTTTCTGACTGTTGCCCCTTTATAATACCACCCTGGGCAACTGCCAATATGCTCATATCCACAACTTTCTTTAAGCCCAACATCACCATCACTGGTTTTTAGAAGGAATTATATTCTGACGTAGCCAAGAAATCTATCTGTAGGTGTAGAATCATTAACTGAACATGGCATGTCCCAAATAATACACTGGGATTCGACCTGTGGAGGCATTCATTCTGTATAAAATGCATTTTATTTAAGGACGAGAGCAGCAAATGTAGAGAATTGTGACATTCTCTATTTCACCAAACATTATTTGGTGAAATAGTTGATTGCAGATGGGAAAACACAAAGAATTATAGAAAATTACAGGCTGCCTGACTAAAAAGCTTCCCAATGCTTTAAAATGGAAAATTAAACTATGAAGAAAACAGAAGTCTACTAATCAAGCAAATCAACGTGTTGCCAACAAGGATTCAACCAATGGTATGCTCCAGAATGACCAAAAATGGTCTCTAGTTACCGGTAAGTATTGCAACAATTAGAAGTTGCCTAAGTGATGCCAACCTATCAGCAAGAAGACCTGCAAAAAAAAAAAAATTCATTGGCTGGATGGGCAGTGCATGACAAACATATTGCAACATGTTATTGTCAGATGAAAGCAAGATTGTGTTTTAAGTTTAGACACTGAATCTTAATCCACAGGACAATTAAACATGATGGCTGAAGCATCATAATGATATGTATCAGTTTGAGTTCATAAAAATACTTAAGACTTAAGACACTTGTCCTTTTGTGAGGCTATATTGTGATTAAAGCTTTAGAATTCTCTACTAGTGGAATATTTGTTGTTCCACTTTTATATTTAAAATTTTTAAAACATAATTTGGAGCAACTAAGCTAAGCAACGCAACATTTTTATGGATGAATTCATTAAAACAGCTGTGAAGTTGTTTGGATAAATGGTTTACTAGGAGTGGATCAATGTCCTGTACCACAGAAAGAGGAGTCAGAAAAAGTAAAGAGAAATACAGTGGACAAAGTGCTGAACTGAGCCCATGACTCTTTGAAGCATTGTGAGTCACTGGTTATCTAAAACATTCAACTTTGACAAAACTAAAAAATCTGTAACGGGGTGGGGAGGAATTCCTTTTACAGCATAATATTTTCATATGTTAAGCTATGAAGTGGTGGTTTGGTAAGTTTGAACCATTTGCTAAAGGTAATAAAGATGTAAATGAAAAACAGGAAAGAATAGAAACATATTTATTTATTTATATGCACCAAATATGACCAAGGGGAACTGAATGTGAATATAGATATAAAACTAAGGCAGCTACCAAACACTGCCTTTGTGAAAGCTGTAGATCACATCCTCTAAAACATAAAAGACAGTAATATATAGGCAGTTATATCATTGTGTTCTTATCTGGAGCCTGATTGGATTTTCTGATTGTGTTTATAGAGCTGCTCTAAGAAAAATGGGAACTAAACTTCTGCTTAGTACTTCTAGGCTAGCACAGGTTTAGAAAGAAAAACATATACAACTCAAAAATGTAAAAGTCTTTACATAATTTTTTTAGAGAATTTAACATGAAATATAATTAGCATAAAATTAGCATTTAAAGGACCTGAAATGTAGAACTGCTAGTAGTATTTATATAGCTTGGTAGGTATGTTAGCAGCCATAATCTGAGGTGTTTAATCATTTCTACTGCTTGTTCTATGCAGGATTCAAGTTTCATGAATAAAGTAAATACAAACTAATCAAAAACCAGAGCAACTGATACATATTTTTCCACTATTTCCCCCATAAATTTAGTTGGACTCTTAGTAGACTTACTTATACATATATGTTTTCTCTCTTGATTGTTTAAGTTTGCCCAAACAATGCAGTTTCTTTAGTGACCACCTCTCCTTTAAGTAAAGTTGTACACAAAATGTCTCCTAATGCACTCACAAAAGGGCCGAGAGAAACCTGGCGCGGGCGCTCGCTCCCGTCCAGGACAGCAAATTCCACCTTAAAAGCGGCCTCTGGAGTGAAACTTTTCGCTCCAACTCAGTCAGTCCACCTTAAGCGCACACGCAAACGCAGGAGGCGTAGAGCGAGGTTTCCGCTTCTCAGTGGGGCTCGGACCGCGACTCACGAAAAATCGCCGTGTGTGCCGTTCAAGCTTGACGCACTTAGGTAGAAGGGGAGAAAAAAAGCGAGGAAAAAAAAGATGTCCGAATCCAAGTACCGCGAGTGGATTTTGGATACTATCGACTCGCTGCGGTCTCGAAAAGCCCGGCCGGACTTGGAGAGGATTTGCCGAATGGTCCGGAGGCGACACGGGTCCGAGCCAGACCGAACCTGCGCGGAACTGGAGAAACTGATCCAGGAGCAAACCGTGCTCAAAGTTAACTACAAGGGCTCCATCTCCTACCGGAACGCCGCCAAGGTTCAGCGGCGGAGCAGAAAGAAAGACGATGTTTCGTTAGCCACGGCTGCGAGACGGAGCGCGATGGAAGAAGCCAGTCATTCCGACCTGAGCAATGGGGATAGCGCTTTCGGTGCCGTGGACCAGGACGAGGAGGATTTGGAGGTAATGCAGACCCGATGCAGGGGGGAAGCCACGGTTAACGTGGTTTACATGTCATTGTCATGTCACATCACACAAAACGTACAGGTGGAAGTTAAAACAGACATTGTGCAGTTGGGGGGGTGAAAAAAATGGTGGAAAAGCTCCTCTTTTTGTTAGTAGAAGGGGAGTGGTGAGGGGAGTGATTTGCAAGTGCACCCAAAAAGTGCCGCAGACGGGGAGCGGCGGTTGGAGCTCGCTCGAGCGCTGCCGAGGTGGAGAAGAAAAGAAGGTGCGCGTGTAGCTTGTGCGAGCGTGCCACATTTCATGCTGCGCCGGTTGCTAAAGAAGCACGTTAGAACAACTGCGCAGACGGTTTAAAAACGGACAACAATCATAAAGTTCTCCCGTTTGGTCCGCCCGCAACAATCCCAGCCTCCATTTACAGCAGGCGGGGAGGGGGAGAGGGGGGGCAAAAGCGCTTTTCAAGCCACAAACTCGGCGTTGAGCGAAAGGGGGAGAAACGGGTTACAGTTAGAACGGAAGTAGATTGATGCAGCCTTCAAAATAATGGCTTTCAAATAGACTCTAACTAAATAGACTTTTATTTTTGAATTATTTGGGCTGGAAATGCTTGTTATTGACTCACGCTTATCATATGGGAGTGGGTAAAGGTGGGGGAAAAAGTGTCGAACACCGCGGATGTAGGAGCCTGATCGGGGACGACGGGACGTTTGATCGTTGATTTTTTTTTTTTAATGTCTGGAAACGAGTTGAAACTCTACCGATGGTGGATTGCACCATGTGGCCAAACATATTTTCGCGGTCGGTCGCCAGGGCTTGTGTTTATTAAACGATTAAATCCACAACTATGTGCAACAAAGTGACCAACAGAATATACGCAATGATAAATCATTATTTTGTAATTTGGTTGTATTTCTATTTCCCGTAATGGGATGGGGGATTTCTACACGGTGCATAAAGTCGAAGCCCTAGATCCATTTTCGGACAGCCTCCCAAACCCGGTCACGTCCAAGACGTGCGTTGACTGTCGTTGTGGTTCCTTCCGTCCTGTGCACAATATGTTGTTTTTTTTCCCCCTCTTGTTCTAAAAATCTCTGACAACTACTTGCAGTATGACGTTTGAGTCAAATCTAAGCAAAGTCGCTTGACGCGCAGGAACCGGCGGCTGTAAACTAAAAGCGATCGCAAACTGTTTTCCTGGCGCTAGATGGCGGATGCGCCCATCCGATTTGGGTTAAGCCGAGATCAAAATTGACTTTGTTCTCTGAAAGACGTGTGTGTCGTTTAAACAAAAAAAACAAAAACAACAACAAAAAAAAAACCCGAATGCGGCTGGTCACTGCGACCAGAAGGCTGCTGTTTGATAATCTTGCAATGCGGGGCTTGCGGATGTAGGTGCCTGGGTGTCCGATAACGGATTCATTTCTTTGCGCTGGCTCGTTTTTACACTAAACTGTTGACCCGCTGCAAAGTCAAAGTGGGCTGGCGATCGAGTCGTCTGCTGACGCTGATCGGAGAGCTTCGTTGAAAACCTCGCGTTTATTTCTATTGTGCGGATGTTTTGAGCCGCGACTGGGGAAAAGCCCTCAGACACAATGGCGAGGTATTTGCCTCGGCTTCCAACTCCATGCGCACTTTGGAGGAAATTTGAGAGAGGATAAAACGCCTCCCGTCGGCCCTTTTCGTGCTCCCCGTGTGTTATTAATTTTACCGCTCAACAAGGCCTCTAAAACAAGGAGGGGGGAGGGGGGGCACGCCGAGCGAAGCGGCTGGTGCGAAACATCCCAGTTCAGATCCCGAAATCGCGATGCTTTTGACGGCGCTTTTGAGTGAAAGTTGTGCAAAATGCGATCCTGTGGGGTGAATTCCACAGAAGCGGCTCTTTCCACAGGAGCGGGGCGGGCTTTAATGCGCTCTTGTGCACGACTGCTGGGTATAGGACACGCAGTCGCACACAAGGTAATTTTTTTTTTTCCTCCCAGGGCGCCATCGAGGAAAAAAAAATAGAAAAAGGAAAAAAAAATCTTCTTTGCCCGAGTACAAGTGATGAGCACAGATGGTAAAACTAGTTATCGTCCACCAGACCGCGTTGTAATCACGTTTTCACGGACGGTAACCCGTTTGCAATGGCAGGACGCGCAGACTAGAGGCACTCAGAGGCAATCATTTACCAAATTGCAACGTCAGTATGAGCATGTTGTTTTTATTTTTATGATGTGACACCAACATTCAGTCAGTGCCGCTCAAATGTCTTTTCACTTTTTGAAGTGTTTAAGTTTCAAAAAGGTTTGAATGGTGAATAATTGAGGTTTCTAAATAAATGAAATTTGGAAATCTTACATGATTGTGTGTGGCAGGGTGACACCTCTATGGCTATGGACACAGACAGCAATCCTGACGAGGAGGGGGCAGAGGAGAGCCGTGATGGGCAGGACCGACCTTCTCCCAGCCCCCAGCGTGAAGGAGCCTCGGTGCAGTGTGCCCCCATACGGGCCGCCTCTGCTCCCTGCTCCCCCTCCGGCTCCCGGCCTGGCTCTGGCCCCAACTGCAGCGCTGGCTCTGCTCTGGACTGTGCCGCGTCCCAGAAGCCAGGCGAGAGGCCCAACTCCTTGCCCCCCTCCAGCCCCGCGGTCCTAACACACAATGAATGGGCTTATGATTCAGCTGTCAGCCCAGTGGAGCGCCAGCACCCAGGAATGCAGAAGGACAAAGGTATCCACACTGCGAGACTCGGGATGGATGTGGGCTGCCGGTGTTTTTATTGTTTTTTTTTATTGTTTTTTTTTTGGGCACTCTAATATTGTTTCATGTGTGGCCTTACACTAAGCTTTGCAGTGGATTCCAAGCTGTGATGGGAGCTTTCAAGCAGCTATGATTAATTATTGGATATTTACAGCAGAAATGCAGTAAAGCCAGATGCAGAGCTGTGGGAGGAACTGATGCATTTGTGAGATGTTTACACAGGTTAAGTTCTCTCACCAGTTATTTAGGATTCATTTAATCCGCTCTCTTGGCAGCACTGCTCTATGCTACAGGTAATCTTTAGGGTAAAGTTGGTCCTTGTAGGATAGTGATGGATGGGTGAACAGCTGCTTTCTAACCCTGTGTTTGCAGTAGAGCTGAAGCCAGCGGACCACTCTGGAACGACGATCCCCAGCGCTTTAACCAACGGAAAGAAAGAAGCAGAAAGCAGGGAGGACAGCAGCAGCCTCTCATCTGACCAGTTGGTACCCGACTCTGCGGCACGCCCGGTAACCGGCCTGCCATCTGCTTATTGTGTCAGATAGCGTCTGCATTCTTCCAGCTGGGGTTTTACTTGATGTTTTCATTTTGAATTCATTCATTTTGGCTAACAGGATGAAGTCAGGAATGTCTCTGATGGAAGATTACAAACGGTGTCTCCACCCCCTGAAAACGGTGAGTGTTAGTTTTTTTTTTGTTTTTGTTTTTTTTTCTTTTTTAATTAAAACATTTTTGTCTCTGTACTGCTCACTAACTTGGAAAGTGATTTCATAATAAAATGTCAATTTTGATAAAAGTCTGCGTTTAAAATCTATCTCTGGTTGTCATTTGGTTTTTGTTTGCCTGAAGGCTTGCTCAAGATTTTTTGAGTTCTTTGCAAGCTTGTCCTGCTACTTTCCATCCAGATGGTCTTTGTTTAGACCAAGTTATTTTTCTCTTCTTTGCTACTGACATGCTGCACGTTTCCTAACAGTTTACGGTTTTTGGTAAAGGAAATTCTGTTTTATCATTTAAAATCCGTGAAGTGAGTTTTCTTACTAGTTTTTATGGGGACATTTGTGGACAAATGACATATTAGAAATGGACAGCACCCAGTCATTTCTACCACCACAGACACCACGGCTCTATATGTTAACGCTTCTGTTGTTTGCCCAGTAGGAGCGTCCCGCTGAAAGATGCTTATGGATCCCTGTCATGTGTTTCATGCATGCCAAGCAGCATGAAGCCCATCATCGGTGTTGTTCAAATAGACAGGCCCAGTTAGGAGATGCATCATTCACCAAGCCCTGTCTGTACTGAACCGTGAACCATCTCTAATAGAAAAACACATCATACCATGACAGCAGAGGCTTCTGTACAGAAAACTAGATGCAAGGGAAAAAACCCAAAAAAAACAGACATCTTTTCTAGTTAACGTTTCATCTCACAAATGAATACCATTACATATTGTAGAATAGATTTGTTTTCCTGGAAAATATTCATATCAAACAGAACTGATTTGTCTTCAGATGACCAAACTGGCACATATATAAGTAAAAAGAATAGCGAACAAGTTACAGTTTCATAGAATAATGAAGCTTGTTTTTGTTTACAGGTACGCTGCAGAAGCTCGAGGCGCCCTACACAGCGGCTGACGGCGGTCTCATCAATGGTGGAACAGGTGATGAAGTGTGAGTATCCTGCTGCTACTCTAAATCTATAGATACATTATTCAGTCACTCATGATAAGCTAACTTCCTACAAAATCTTTAATGTTAGTACTTTCCACCTTTTAACAAGTAGGAAATATAAATTCCAGAATATACCAAGACTTTTGTGTTGCAGTATTATATCTTCTGGCATTTAACAGATAAACTTACATTTCCAAAAATAAGTTTCTCAAACACTGAACAGGTTTCAGCTATACCAAAGGTATTCATTCTTCCTTGAGGTTTTTTTCCACATTGTCACAACCAAAACATCAACGGGTTTTTATGACGGACCAACAAACAGGAAAGCGTAGCTGTTAATTGGAAGAAAAATGATTTATGTTTAACGTTTTTCACCAGTATAAACCATAAGCGTGGCATGTATTCTTATGCGGCGCCCCCAGTGGGTGCTTTGTAAAACTTCCTTTCCCTGCAATTACAGCTGCAAGTCTTCTAGGGTGTGTCTCTACCAGATTTGCACATCTAGAGAGAGAAAATTTGTCTTTCTCTTGTTTGCGAAATAGCCTGCAGCTCAATCAGATTAGATAGAAAGAAAATATCTTCTTCTTCTCTCCCTCCCATCCCCCCAAGTCTTGCCGCCGATTCTCTGTTAGATTTATGTATGGACTTTGACTGAGCCATTCCAGCACATGACTATGATTTCACCTCAATGTGTCAATCACTGTTGTGGGCATATGTTTTTTNCCCACTCTACAAGCTTTTAACAACCGTAGAGTGATTGTTGTATCCTGTCAGCCTGTTTCCCTCCATCTCTCCAACCTGAATCTGTCCAAGCAATACCAAGTCCAACAGATGTGCCTATCATAATGCCAACTGGTTGGAAAAAAACTGTGTCTAGTCGGTGCAGAGTTTTGGCTATGGCTATGTCGACCCACGTGGCCATTTGATTGAAAGCTTGAAACCTGTCTGCACCTGCCTTTGTCTGCTCAATGTGGCATGATTAATGGGTGGATGATGCACTTAACTGCTTGCGTTCGAAGCAGTTGGGACCTGTTTGATCAGAGTGAAAATTATTTATCACAGTAAACTTCATCTAGGTCTTATTCCTTTGGGGGGGACCTGAGAGAAGCAAACGTGAGGTCTGCATTTAAGTCTGTCTTTCTCTTAGATGAATTTATTAGAGCATTTTACAACTACTATTGGTGATCATTTTGTCCTTTTTATGTCAATCTCTGTGCTTGTGTGTTATTTAGTGCTCTAGGGTGGGTTAATGAGCCGTGATTTAGCAGCTGCTAACGTCGTGGTCACACTCCTGACAATTATTCGTTTGATTAATTTTCACACTTCATAACCACACATAGGAAAAATCCGTCTTTTCGACATCGTCTCTTAGCCGTACAACCGAGATATAATTTTGTCAACTGTAGATTGCGGTTGTCTACATGTAACTGATGGTGGATATAAATACGCAAAAACAGTAGCAAAACTTTTTAACACGGCGTGCATGGCATTTTTGTACAATATCACTTTCAAAGAGAGAAAACCAGAGGATTTATCTGAGCTAAGGTACCTGAGATTATGGATAAGATGTTTAATATTAAAATGACGTTTAATGATTTATTGAACATGGAAGAGGACCCAGTGAAGTGCGTCAACCTTACTGGGCCTTGCTCAGCTTTCACTTGTAGGACGGACATTTGCGGATTACTGTCGCTGATGTTGATATTCTTGCTTTTACTTCGATTTTTTTTTTCCTCTCCCTTTTCTTCCTTGAACACTGTCGTATGGTTTTTACTGCCCAGCCAAATTTTTGTTTGGGGGGGGAGGGTTGTTTTGAGGTTGTTGTTTGGTTACCAGCTTCCTTTGTTACAAATTCAACCAAGGAAACCGATGTGGAGCTGTCCCCTTTTTGCCAAGTTTATTTCTGTGGATGCAAGACAATCGCAGACCAAATCTTAGTGCTGGTTTGTTGACTGAACCCACTGTTTTGCTTTGAAGGATGTAAGCTCTCACCAACCTACCCCTCATTGGCCCGAGGTGCTAGACTTTGTCCATCTCACTGCAGAAGCTTCTGTGAATTGTTTGATGTGCATCAATCTTTGTCAGAGTCTCGTAACATGACATTTTTAGAATGTTTGTGACTACATGATTTCGGTAGGCAAGAGTAATTGTTTGGCAGTGTCTTAATGTAATTGAGATCAACCACGGGATACCTTTTGAATGTCTTGGTAAGGAGATGTTTCAGTGCTGTTTGGAAACCTGATGTGTATTTTGTTTTTTTTTTTATAACACGTGTTTCTTTGGTGAGCTTGGTTTTCTTGCATGTTGTACAGCAGAATAATGGAAAGACCTCTGGACCTGAGACATCTCCGAGAAAAATCATTGTTTCTGGAGCTAACAGTCTGTATAATCTTTTTTTTTTTTTTTCCTTGGACATTACACTAAATTATGCCGCGTATCATTGACATGATTTGTCTGAATAATGAAGCACTTGCCACGCATTTTCTAATCAGTTTCAATAATTTGTGCTTACTCTGTATACCTTTGTATTTTAAAGAAAGCACATGTAATAGTTTTTCATCTTTTTTTTTCTGACAAACAGCTAAATCAGAGTTTGAGGTATAGAAGACGAATCGACTTGATCCACTCCAGACACTAAAGACATTAAACTTCTTTTTGTTACACTTTTTCTCACACAAACTTTGTCAGCTGTCTCATTCTTCTTTTTTTACCAGCTAGACACTATCGACTGATCTGTGCTACATTAATTTTTTTCTCCTGTTTGCCTTCTATTTCCACACACTTTATTCATGCATAACACTTTTTACATCTGAGCTGTTTTGCGTTCATATTTTCTAATTGTATTTTCAGAAAAACAAGGAAAAAAAGCAAAAACAAAACATCAACCTTTTTTTCCTCATGACCTGGGTACAGTGCTTGTGTAGTCTATTGTACCTTTTTGGGAAACAATACTGTATATCTTTGCCTTTGACAGTCTTAACTATCTTACCCTCTGGAGAACTTGAGAGATACCCTTAGAACACAATGAGTATGTTTAAAAAAATATAAACAAAGTAATATTTTGCAAAATGTATCATTCCAATAAAGTTTTACTTGTTAAGACTAAAATGTGTGGCTTGTAGAAATATTTCTCTTTATGGAGTGTGTAAATTTATAAATGGATGGTACCGATTTCACTTTTTCCACAAATCTTAAGTCCTTTGGTTAGCTACACTTAGTTGTGTTCAAAATTATGCAAGTTCAACCAGTATTGGTTCATGCATGAATCGCTCTGGAGAGTGGAGGGGAAGGGAGTAATGCACATAATCTAGCTTCCTTATTCTCAGCAGCAAGCAGGGTATCTCTACTTCTCTGCACATGCATAAAAGCAGTAGGAAACTTGCTAAGTCCACAACTAACATAAATCAGATTTTATTTTCTGACTGTTGCCCCTTTATAATACCACCCTGGGCAACTGCCAATATGCTCATATCCACAACTTTCTTTAAGCCCAACATCACCATCACTGGTTTTTAGAAGGAATTATATTCTGACGTAGCCAAGAAATCTATCTGTAGGTGTAGAATCATTAACTGAACATGGCATGTCCCAAATAATACACTGGGATTCGACCTGTGGAGGCATTCATTCTGTATAAAATGCATTTTATTTAAGGACGAGAGCAGCAAATGTAGAGAATTGTGACATTCTCTATTTCACCAAACATTATTTGGTGAAATAGTTGATTGCAGATGGGAAAACACAAAGAATTATAGAAAATTACAGGCTGCCTGACTAAAAAGCTTCCCAATGCTTTAAAATGGAAAATTAAACTATGAAGAAAACAGAAGTCTACTAATCAAGCAAATCAACGTGTTGCCAACAAGGATTCAACCAATGGTATGCTCCAGAATGACCAAAAATGGTCTCTAGTTACCGGTAAGTATTGCAACAATTAGAAGTTGCCTAAGTGATGCCAACCTATCAGCAAGAAGACCTGCAAAAAAAAAAAAATTCATTGGCTGGATGGGCAGTGCATGACAAACATATTGCAACATGTTATTGTCAGATGAAAGCAAGATTGTGTTTTAAGTTTAGACACTGAATCTTAATCCACAGGACAATTAAACATGATGGCTGAAGCATCATAATGATATGTATCAGTTTGAGTTCATAAAAATACTTAAGACTTAAGACACTTGTCCTTTTGTGAGGCTATATTGTGATTAAAGCTTTAGAATTCTCTACTAGTGGAATATTTGTTGTTCCACTTTTATATTTAAAATTTTTAAAACATAATTTGGAGCAACTAAGCTAAGCAACGCAACATTTTTATGGATGAATTCATTAAAACAGCTGTGAAGTTGTTTGGATAAATGGTTTACTAGGAGTGGATCAATGTCCTGTACCACAGAAAGAGGAGTCAGAAAAAGTAAAGAGAAATACAGTGGACAAAGTGCTGAACTGAGCCCATGACTCTTTGAAGCATTGTGAGTCACTGGTTATCTAAAACATTCAACTTTGACAAAACTAAAAAATCTGTAACGGGGTGGGGAGGAATTCCTTTTACAGCATAATATTTTCATATGTTAAGCTATGAAGTGGTGGTTTGGTAAGTTTGAACCATTTGCTAAAGGTAATAAAGATGTAAATGAAAAACAGGAAAGAATAGAAACATATTTATTTATTTATATGCACCAAATATGACCAAGGGGAACTGAATGTGAATATAGATATAAAACTAAGGCAGCTACCAAACACTGCCTTTGTGAAAGCTGTAGATCACATCCTCTAAAACATAAAAGACAGTAATATATAGGCAGTTATATCATTGTGTTCTTATCTGGAGCCTGATTGGATTTTCTGATTGTGTTTATAGAGCTGCTCTAAGAAAAATGGGAACTAAACTTCTGCTTAGGACTTCTAGGCTAGCACAGGTTTAGAAAGAAAAACATATACAACTCAAAAAATTAAAAGTCTTTACATAAATTTTTTTAGAGAGTTTAACATGAAATATAATTAGCATTTAAAGGACCTGAAATGTAGAACTGCTAGTAGTACTCATATAGCTTGGTAGGTATGTTAGCAGCCATAATCTGAGGTGTTTAATCATTTCTACTGATTGTTCTATGCAGGATTCAAGTTTCATGAATAAAGTAAATACAAACTAATCAAAAACCAGAGCAACTGATACATATTTTTCCACTATTTCCCCCATAAATTTAGTTGGACTCTTAGTAGACTTACTTATACATATATGTTTTCTCTCTTGATTGTTTAAGTTTGCCCAAACAATGCAGTTTCTTTAGTGACCACCTCTCCTTTAAGTAAAGTTGTACACAAAATGTCTCCTAATGCACTCACAAAAGGGCCGAGAGAAACCTGGCGCGGGCGCTCGCTCCCGTCCAGGACAGCAAATTCCACCTTAAAAGCGGCCTCTGGAGTGAAACTTTTCGCTCCAACTCAGTCAGTCCACCTTAAGCGCACACGCAAACGCAGGAGGCGTAGAGCGAGGTTTCCGCTTCTCAGTGGGGCTCGGACCGCGACTCACGAAAAATCGCCGTGTGTGCCGTTCAAGCTTGACGCACTTAGGTAGAAGGGGAGAAAAAAAGCGAGGAAAAAAAAGATGTCCGAATCCAAGTACCGCGAGTGGATTTTGGATACTATCGACTCGCTGCGGTCTCGAAAAGCCCGGCCGGACTTGGAGAGGATTTGCCGAATGGTCCGGAGGCGACACGGGTCCGAGCCAGACCGAACCTGCGCGGAACTGGAGAAACTGATCCAGGAGCAAACCGTGCTCAAAGTTAACTACAAGGGCTCCATCTCCTACCGGAACGCCGCCAAGGTTCAGCGGCGGAGCAGAAAGAAAGACGATGTTTCGTTAGCCACGGCTGCGAGACGGAGCGCGATGGAAGAAGCCAGTCATTCCGACCTGAGCAATGGGGATAGCGCTTTCGGTGCCGTGGACCAGGACGAGGAGGATTTGGAGGTAATGCAGACCCGATGCAGGGGGGAAGCCACGGTTAACGTGGTTTACATGTCATTGTCATGTCACATCACACAAAACGTACAGGTGGAAGTTAAAACAGACATTGTGCAGTTGGGGGGGTGAAAAAAATGGTGGAAAAGCTCCTCTTTTTGTTAGTAGAAGGGGAGTGGTGAGGGGAGTGATTTGCAAGTGCACCCAAAAAGTGCCGCAGACGGGGAGCGGCGGTTGGAGCTCGCTCGAGCGCTGCCGAGGTGGAGAAGAAAAGAAGGTGCGCGTGTAGCTTGTGCGAGCGTGCCACATTTCATGCTGCGCCGGTTGCTAAAGAAGCACGTTAGAACAACTGCGCAGACGGTTTAAAAACGGACAACAATCATAAAGTTCTCCCGTTTGGTCCGCCCGCAACAATCCCAGCCTCCATTTACAGCAGGCGGGGAGGGGGAGAGGGGGGGCAAAAGCGCTTTTCAAGCCACAAACTCGGCGTTGAGCGAAAGGGGGAGAAACGGGTTACAGTTAGAACGGAAGTAGATTGATGCAGCCTTCAAAATAATGGCTTTCAAATAGACTCTAACTAAATAGACTTTTATTTTTGAATTATTTGGGCTGGAAATGCTTGTTATTGACTCACGCTTATCATATGGGAGTGGGTAAAGGTGGGGGAAAAAGTGTCGAACACCGCGGATGTAGGAGCCTGATCGGGGACGACGGGACGTTTGATCGTTGATTTTTTTTTTTTAATGTCTGGAAACGAGTTGAAACTCTACCGATGGTGGATTGCACCATGTGGCCAAACATATTTTCGCGGTCGGTCGCCAGGGCTTGTGTTTATTAAACGATTAAATCCACAACTATGTGCAACAAAGTGACCAACAGAATATACGCAATGATAAATCATTATTTTGTAATTTGGTTGTATTTCTATTTCCCGTAATGGGATGGGGGATTTCTACACGGTGCATAAAGTCGAAGCCCTAGATCCATTTTCGGACAGCCTCCCAAACCCGGTCACGTCCAAGACGTGCGTTGACTGTCGTTGTGGTTCCTTCCGTCCTGTGCACAATATGTTGTTTTTTTTCCCCCTCTTGTTCTAAAAATCTCTGACAACTACTTGCAGTATGACGTTTGAGTCAAATCTAAGCAAAGTCGCTTGACGCGCAGGAACCGGCGGCTGTAAACTAAAAGCGATCGCAAACTGTTTTCCTGGCGCTAGATGGCGGATGCGCCCATCCGATTTGGGTTAAGCCGAGATCAAAATTGACTTTGTTCTCTGAAAGACGTGTGTGTCGTTTAAACAAAAAAAACAAAAACAACAACAAAAAAAAAACCCGAATGCGGCTGGTCACTGCGACCAGAAGGCTGCTGTTTGATAATCTTGCAATGCGGGGCTTGCGGATGTAGGTGCCTGGGTGTCCGATAACGGATTCATTTCTTTGCGCTGGCTCGTTTTTACACTAAACTGTTGACCCGCTGCAAAGTCAAAGTGGGCTGGCGATCGAGTCGTCTGCTGACGCTGATCGGAGAGCTTCGTTGAAAACCTCGCGTTTATTTCTATTGTGCGGATGTTTTGAGCCGCGACTGGGGAAAAGCCCTCAGACACAATGGCGAGGTATTTGCCTCGGCTTCCAACTCCATGCGCACTTTGGAGGAAATTTGAGAGAGGATAAAACGCCTCCCGTCGGCCCTTTTCGTGCTCCCCGTGTGTTATTAATTTTACCGCTCAACAAGGCCTCTAAAACAAGGAGGGGGGAGGGGGGGCACGCCGAGCGAAGCGGCTGGTGCGAAACATCCCAGTTCAGATCCCGAAATCGCGATGCTTTTGACGGCGCTTTTGAGTGAAAGTTGTGCAAAATGCGATCCTGTGGGGTGAATTCCACAGAAGCGGCTCTTTCCACAGGAGCGGGGCGGGCTTTAATGCGCTCTTGTGCACGACTGCTGGGTATAGGACACGCAGTCGCACACAAGGTAATTTTTTTTTTTCCTCCCAGGGCGCCATCGAGGAAAAAAAAATAGAAAAAGGAAAAAAAAATCTTCTTTGCCCGAGTACAAGTGATGAGCACAGATGGTAAAACTAGTTATCGTCCACCAGACCGCGTTGTAATCACGTTTTCACGGACGGTAACCCGTTTGCAATGGCAGGACGCGCAGACTAGAGGCACTCAGAGGCAATCATTTACCAAATTGCAACGTCAGTATGAGCATGTTGTTTTTATTTTTATGATGTGACACCAACATTCAGTCAGTGCCGCTCAAATGTCTTTTCACTTTTTGAAGTGTTTAAGTTTCAAAAAGGTTTGAATGGTGAATAATTGAGGTTTCTAAATAAATGAAATTTGGAAATCTTACATGATTGTGTGTGGCAGGGTGACACCTCTATGGCTATGGACACAGACAGCAATCCTGACGAGGAGGGGGCAGAGGAGAGCCGTGATGGGCAGGACCGACCTTCTCCCAGCCCCCAGCGTGAAGGAGCCTCGGTGCAGTGTGCCCCCATACGGGCCGCCTCTGCTCCCTGCTCCCCCTCCGGCTCCCGGCCTGGCTCTGGCCCCAACTGCAGCGCTGGCTCTGCTCTGGACTGTGCCGCGTCCCAGAAGCCAGGCGAGAGGCCCAACTCCTTGCCCCCCTCCAGCCCCGCGGTCCTAACACACAATGAATGGGCTTATGATTCAGCTGTCAGCCCAGTGGAGCGCCAGCACCCAGGAATGCAGAAGGACAAAGGTATCCACACTGCGAGACTCGGGATGGATGTGGGCTGCCGGTGTTTTTATTGTTTTTTTTTATTGTTTTTTTTTTGGGCACTCTAATATTGTTTCATGTGTGGCCTTACACTAAGCTTTGCAGTGGATTCCAAGCTGTGATGGGAGCTTTCAAGCAGCTATGATTAATTATTGGATATTTACAGCAGAAATGCAGTAAAGCCAGATGCAGAGCTGTGGGAGGAACTGATGCATTTGTGAGATGTTTACACAGGTTAAGTTCTCTCACCAGTTATTTAGGATTCATTTAATCCGCTCTCTTGGCAGCACTGCTCTATGCTACAGGTAATCTTTAGGGTAAAGTTGGTCCTTGTAGGATAGTGATGGATGGGTGAACAGCTGCTTTCTAACCCTGTGTTTGCAGTAGAGCTGAAGCCAGCGGACCACTCTGGAACGACGATCCCCAGCGCTTTAACCAACGGAAAGAAAGAAGCAGAAAGCAGGGAGGACAGCAGCAGCCTCTCATCTGACCAGTTGGTACCCGACTCTACGGCACGCCCGGTAACCGGCCTGCCATCTGCTTATTGTGTCAAATAGCATCTGCATTCTTCCAGCTGGGGTTTTACTTGATGTTTTCATTTTGAATTCATTCATTTTGGCTAACAGGATGAAGTCAGGAATGTCTCTGATGGAAGATTACAAACGGTGTCTCCACCCCCTGAAAACGGTGAGTGTTAGTTTTTTTTTTGTTTTTGTTTTTTTTTCTTTTTTAATTAAAACATTTTTGTCTCTGTACTGCTCACTAACTTGGAAAGTGATTTCATAATAAAATGTCAATTTTGATAAAAGTCTGCGTTTAAAATCTATCTCTGGTTGCCATTTGGTTTTTGTTTGCCTGAAGGCTTGCTCAAGATTTTTGGAGTTCTTTGCAAGCTTGTCCTGCTACTTTCCATCCAGATGGTCTTTGTTTAGACCAAGTTATTTTTCTCTTCTTTGCTACTGACATGCTGCACGTTTCCTAACAGTTTACGGTTTTTGGTAAAGGAAATTCTGTTTTATCATTTAAAATCCGTGAAGTGAGTTTTCTTACTAGTTTTTATGGGGACATTTGTGGACAAATGACATATTAGAAATGGACAGCACCCAGTCATTTCTACCACCACAGACACCACGGCTCTATATGTTAACGCTTCTGTTGTTTGCCCAGTAGGAGCGTCCCGCTGAAAGATGCTTATGGATCCCTGTCATGTGTTTCATGCATGCCAAGCAGCATGAAGCCCATCATCGGTGTTGTTCAAATAGACAGGCCCAGTTAGGAGATGCATCATTCACCAAGCCCTGTCTGTACTGAACCGTGAACCATCTCTAATAGAAAAACACATCATACCATGACAGCAGAGGCTTCTGTACAGAAAACTAGATGCAAGGGAAAAAACCCAAAAAAAACAGACATCTTTTCTAGTTAACGTTTCATCTCACAAATGAATACCATTACATATTGTAGAATAGATTTGTTTTCCTGGAAAATATTCATATCAAACAGAACTGACTTGTCTTCAGATGACCAAACTGGCACATATATAAGTAAAAAGAATAGCGAACAAGTTACAGTTTCATAGAATAATGAAGCTTGTTTTTGTTTACAGGTACGCTGCAGAAGCTCGAGGCGCCCTACACAGCGGCTGACGGCGGTCTCATCAATGGTGGAACAGGTGATGAAGTGTGAGTATCCTGCTGCTACTCTAAATCTATAGATACATTATTCAGTCACTCATGATAAGCTAACTTCCTACAAAATCTTTAATGTTAGTACTTTCCACCTTTTAACAAGTAGGAAATATAAATTCCAGAATATACCAAGACTTTTGTGTTGCAGTATTATATCTTCTGGCATTTAACAGATAAACTTACATTTCCAAAAATAAGTTTCTCAAACACTGAACAGGTTTCAGCTATACCAAAGGTATTCATTCTTCCTTGAGGTTTTTTTCCACATTGTCACAACCAAAACATCAACGGGTTTTTATGACGGACCAACAAACAGGAAAGCGTAGCTGTTAATTGGAAGAGAAATTATTTATGTCTAACGTTTTTCACCAGTATAAACCATAAGCGTGGCATGTATTCTTATGCGGCGCCCCGAGTGGATGCTTTGTAAAACTTCCTTTCCCTGCAATTACAGCTGCAAGTCTTCTAGGGTGTGTCTACCAGATTTGCACATCTAGAGAGAGAAAATTTGTCTTTCTCTTGTTTGCGAAATAGCCTGCAGCTCAATCAGATTAGATAGAAGGAAAATATCTTCTTCTCACTCCTCCCCCCAAGTCTTGCCGCCGATTCTCTGTTAGATTTATGTATGGACTTTGACTGAGCCATTCCAGCACATGACTATGATTTCACCTCAATGTGTCAATCACTGTTGTGGGCATATGTTTTTTCCAGAATCTAACAGGTTTTCCTATATGATTGCCCTGTATTTATCTCATTCATCTTTCCATCAACTCTGACCATCTCGACGGCATGATGCTGCCACCGCCATGGGACAGCGGCGTTCGAAGAAGTACTACTTTTCCAACACACGTGATTATTAGCGTTGCAGTTTGTGGCTGCGTTGTGACAAAATGTGGGGATAGTTTAAGAAGAATGAATCCTTGTGCTGCGCTCCGTATTTAAAATCGAAACAAAGTCACCATAATTTCACGTTTCGCCTCGCCTAACACACAGAGCTCTGGGTTTAAAGCTTTCGCCTTCAACATCGTGGTGTTTCAGTTACCACCTGAAGACCTTGAAGACTCAGGCTTATCCAGAGTTGATGGGTAATGGGTGACTGCCTCAAGATGTAAAGCTAGTTTCCCTCTAATGGAGACGCAGTTCCGTAAACATCCTCTTTCATGTGTTAATGTGTCTTTCAATGAGGCATTGTTGCGCCCACTGACATCACCTCACACAGCAGCTTTGTGTTAATGAGAAACAAGCCTTTGAAGACTTTATTTTTAGTCCACCTGATTATGAATAAAAACAAACTAATAAACTTGTCATTTGCACAAACTACCATAAGGAAAGCTTGAAAAAGCTACTCAAAGTGAAGTTTTGAGTGATTACTTTTGAAGTCGTTTGTGTTCCGTCTTTCTGCAGCTCGGTGAAACTGGAGAAGATGAACCAGAACTTGTTGCAGTGGACTGTGGCAGATGTGGCCAGTTACTTTTCAGCGGCAGGCTTTCCAGAGCAGGCCGTTGCTTTCCGAACACAGGTTGGTTCAGTTCAGGGCGCAAAAAGGCCGTAACTTCCCATCATCCGGTAACACCGAGGTAGAATATTTTTCACGCGTTTTGGTTTCCCCTCAACAGGAAATCGACGGGAAGTCTCTCCTCCTGATGCAGCGCAGCGACGTCCTGACGGGCCTGTCCATCCGACTCGGCCCGGCCCTCAAAATCTACGAGCGCCACGTCAAGGTGCTGCAGAGGACCCACTTCCTGGAATGCGACGACATCTGACGGGACGATCGGCACGACAGACGATGCTGTATGAACTAAACCATGCATGCAGTCCCTCTACCATCTGGACCCCACTGCCCGCCTTCATATATATAAATAGAAGGTGCGTGGAGTGGGACAGGCTGCAGTGGAATTCGGCTTCACTGTGAGAACGACCAGAAACTGAAAGACAGTCATCCTACCTCTCATTGTGGTCTTTGGTTTTTCAAACGGTTTTCATTTCACCCCTGTGGCCCCTTTGGAGACAAAAGACAGCTGCAGGCAAAATCTGTTTTAAGCGGAGCGGCGCTGACCTTTCTGCAAGAACGAAACTTTTTGGGTAGCAGACGGTAAACAGAGCTGCACCAGGCGCACATGGCCGAGTTGTGGCGCGTTGCTGCCACAGGTTGGGGCGTCTTCCCGTCAACTTTCCATATGATTTAAAACTGAAGGTCACAAAGAAGATTAAGCACACCAGCCGTCGCCATGTGATGAGATCTAAGCGTCAAAGTCGATGTGTCTGCGTTAAAACTTAGTCTCATTCCTGACTTCCCATTCCACCGGTAGCTGCTGGAGTGGATTATTGCCTCCTTGTCTCTGCTACACTGAGATATAACCCTTAATGTGTTTTTACTATCTGTTCAGTCTTAGTTATAAATGATTGTGGTCTAACGATACAGATTGACTTGGGGGCGGGGGGATAATCCCAGGTGTAAGTGACCATAAAATATGCAGCCCAATATAATGTGCTCTTACATTCAAGCAAAACAAAGTAATAATGTTGCAAGAACCGCTGCTCTTGCTGGTTGTGTAGTTTGAGATTCAACAGAGCTGCTAAGCGACTGTTTACGGATAACTTTAAGAAATGCAATATTTTATGTTGTTTGTTTACAATTGGTCTGTCCTGGCGTTGTGTTTTTTATGGCCAGTTGAACTGTGTAACATTCCATATTATGTAGTCTTCATCTCAAGTGTAACCCCCTCCCCTTTTTATCTGTAATATGAAACAATTCTTCCAGAGTTGGAAAATAAAGCTCATCTCTCTCAGTTGGTTGATTTTTGGTTTGTTTATTTACTTAGAACCTCTCTGGGGGGGAAAAAAAATCAGTTTCATTGCATCAATTAGGAAAATGCTCCAAACTTTGAAAACATTTTGCTTGAACAAATTTCTGCTTTTTTTTTTTTTTCTGAAAAATATTGGAAAGTTTGCATCAGGGAAGTATCGGTCTAACATTTAGTCGCGTTAGCAGCTCCAGGCTGCCATCGGTTAAACTAACAAAATTAGTTACTTCATTTCCCACCTTAAGGGTAAGTGTCCAATTTTTAAAAAAAGTTTATACAGTAGTATGAAAAAGTGCTTGCCCCCTTCCTGACTTTCTTTCTTTCTGTCTTTCTTTTTTCTTACTTACTTTCTTTTTCTTTCTTTCATGTTCAGTGTTTTCAGAACATGAAACAATGAAGTGTAATAAACACTCAAAATTAAAAATCAAGAAGGGGTCACTCTGTTTTCCACATGTCTCTCTCTCTCTCTATAAACATAAATATATTTGGAGCAATTTGTAATGGGCATCTTAAAACTTAAAAGTAGCAAAATACAAAATGACACATTTCACTAAATTACACACTTTATAGTAAGACTTTACTGCAATTTGCTGCCTTTATTTGCCCATAAAAGTCCAACAGCCAGAGGGGAAAAAATGACCAATACGCATTTACAGTGCATCTCCTTAAATTAGAACACTATTAAAAAGCTTAGTTTGCTAAATGTGTTCAAAAATTAAAACTAAAGTTCATATATAATCTGTCACAGATAAATGTATCTCAATTCCTTACTTTGACTCGTACTGTATGAAAAACCAAACTTCACTGCCTAAGCAAATTCAAATACTATGGATTGATGGTCACTGGAGGGTAAGCAAAAGAAGCTGGCCATTCAGCGTGCTCTATCCAAGCATATAGTGGGAAAGTTGAGCGAAAGGAAAAAGTGTGGTGGAAAAATGTGCACAAGCAACAATGATAGTGGCATTTTTGATGAACCTTTTTATTTTTTTTTTGACTGTTTAAGGCCATGGGGGAGATTTGCTGCAGCTGGAGTTGGTGCCACACACAGACGTCTCATGGACGTGAGCTACAGTTGTTGAATTCGTTGTGTTAAGCCACTCCTGAGCCATTTGAGGTCCAATGTGATGTTTTCACAGTACAAGTGATGATTTAGAGAGCCGTGTCATCTGCTGATGTTGGTCCGCTGTTTTCTCAAGTCCACAGTCAGAGCTGCACGAATCTACATTCGAGTGTTTGGATTGGATTTCTGAAAAACATGAGCTCTTTTGTGGTATTCTAGTTTATGGAGATGCACCTGTACGCCCCTAACCTCATGGATGTGCGCAGGAATGACGGTTCTCCTCGTCAGACTGTATTACAGGATGAAGGGCAGTATGGATGAGCGGAGGGTGGGATAATCTCTAAACTCCTTTAAATAGCTGCGATGTTTGCCTTTAGCCCACACGGTCATCTGGACGAAGGCCACGATGGTGAAGAACGCCACGGGCACACACTGGGTCATCACCGTGAAGCCGATCCAGGATCCCAGCTACCAGTGAGAGGTTTACACACACAGATGGGTTAGTACTAACAGAGCATGTTGTGCGTTTTACCAGTAGGTGGCAGCAACAGCACATATTGTTCACACAGATAAAGGCACATAGAAATATCTCATTCCCTTTCGGGTTAAAATTTGCTAACTAGCTCAATTTAAAGCACTTGATGTGAGTTAAATTGTTCTTGAAATGGTTCCCCACCTCTTTAACATTCAACTACGTAAAAAACATTTACCACTCAATGCAAATTATCTGAAATAAAGCACATTTCTTAAAGCGACAGCGTAAAAATATTGATAAATGTAGCTCCTTACCTCATATGTGTAGTTGGGACAAGAGACTAGCCAAAAAATCCATGTGAAGGGATTTTTTGTTGGATAAGGTATTTTCTTGACTTTTGAGCCTGAAATAAAGAGAACATTTCTGATTAGTTTGAGAAAAAAAAAACAAAAATAAACAGAATAAAGAAAGACATATTTATAAATATTTGCACAAAAAAAAAAAAAAAAAGATTACCTTGAGCTTTGAGGTTACGCAGTGCGATGTGGATTGAAAAATTTCCTACTTGGCAGAACTTTAGTCGTCGTAGAGAAATCATATGATGAGAATAAAATAAAGCTCCAGTTCAACTGATTTAACATTTGCAGGATATCAACCAAAACTTACCAGGAAAATGTAAAGCCCAGCGTTCACCTGCTGCTGCCCGTAATCTAGAAGTGTTTTAAAGAGAAACGACCAACGATATCAACTCTGCTTGATGTGGAAAAGCAAATATTGCAGTGGTCAGCTCTTACGGGGTGTAGTGTAGAGTGGATGGTTGATGTAATATGCCATCCAAGCCGCAGAGCACCAGTAATAGCCACAGTTCTGGAAGAGAAAGCAAGCTTTATTTATAGAGTCCATTTAATAAAAATTAATTTTTAATAACACAATAAATGCAGACCATAAAGCCAAGAATAGAGAGAATGAAATATGCCCAAATATAATAAATGAATATAGCTAAGACTCTAAAACAGAGACATTTTGAATTTGCTTTTAAAGAAAGACGTCGCAACCGATGTGACTCTTCAAGTGAACAGGCCTGTAACGATCGAAAGAACCATGAGCTGAGTTTGAAATGATTCCTTTTTGTGAATACCATAAAGGCCAGTGACGTGTGCAGCATGTGTTTCCAAAAACCGAGCACACAACCTAAACCCAGGTTCACTCAGACTCGTGCATCTCCACAATTTTCTTCCTGATATCTTGGCTGATTTCTTTTTGACTTTCCAACTTTGTCAAACAAGACGGCAGCGTGTTCGAGGAGGGGCTGTTAATAATTAGCCTATCAGAGGCTGGAGGAAGAAAACCCAGAAAGTTTGACACAAGCCATACAATTTAAAAGACATTTATCCCGGATGCACACCAAATATTTTCTCACAGTTCTCACTGGGTAACTATTTGATCTCCACTTTAATACTAGGGGGCGTGGTGGGGAATCACAAAAAGTGACATGAAACTGCAATTTTAAGATTGCAGAGAAAAGTAATGTCAAGGCCAACATAGGTCATAAAATTGAAAATGTAACTCCGGTCATGAGAAAACAGAAAACAAGCAAAGTGGTCTGAGTCAAGCTGTAAGCTCACTTGAGCATAAAATAGCTTCACCTTAAATATGTTTCTGAGAGGCATGGTCCCATGGGAGATGCGATGGACAAACAGAGTCTCCACAACCCTCTTGATGTAGTGGAAGGAGTGGCACATGCAGGCCAAGCTGCAACAGAACACACACACACACACAGATATATATGTATTTGGTCATGACTTAAACTTTTAAATCAGGACTAAACATCATACTGGCACCTGAGTTGGGACTTGTTATGTTTGGGCAAAAGATTAAGATACTGGACGAAACGAACTAATTGAAACTTACTGTACAACCCAGTGCTTGCTGCTGGTGAAATCATACTTTGGAGAGTAAATGAAGGGAAGGCGAAAGTAGAACATCAGGTAAAGAACCAACGGACCAACACATTCGGCTAAAAACACCTGAAATGAGAAATCACAGACGGTTTATTATATGCATAATGTGCTGGCCACATTTATTGATGCAAATAAATATCCATTTATTTTTTTAATATCCATTAAAAATAAATGGATATTTATTTTATTGGATGGATATTTTATTGCAGGAGCATATTATAGTACAAAAGTTTTAGCCTAGTTATTCAGAAGGAAAAACAAAAACATCTGCTAGGAAATAGGTAGTTCCTCTAATAATATTTAAATTTAATTGAAGATTTTTTTTAAATGTATATATATGCTTGACTTTTTAAGCTGTTCATCATTTCCAGGAACTTCTAATTAATAATTAATATTTTTTCTGTTTAAACAAAGCCTATTTCAGGTCTTTAAGCTGAATGAGGACCCATATTTACCTTTCTAACAGGCACAGTGAGGGCAATAATAAGGGATATGAAAAGAATATTCAAAGTTCACTGTAGTACAAAGTAGCATTTTGGGATCACTGTGCCTGAATCATAACCACTAGATAATATCAATGGTGAAAACCAGGATTTCTGGGAGGAACCTCAAGGGAAAAAAAAGAACCTCTTCTGCCCACTATCACAAACATAAACATGCAGTTTGCTAAAAGCTACAATGGCTTTAACAGGAATATATATATATTTTGGTTAGATCCTTTTCAGACATAAACCTCCAGGTAGGTTTGAAGCAACAACAGGGTAACTAAATGGAAAAAGAGTTAAACATGGTCAAAGTCGAGGATCTGTAATGGGAATCTCGTTAGAGTCTATCGCATAGTGACTTGACTTCTTTAAAACAGAAGAACATTTTAAATCAAACTATACTGCTAGCATGAAACTAGGTCATTGCTGAATCTTTTTGTTTGATCAAAAACATTCCACCAAATTAACACCAAAATGGCTGAAAAGATTCAAAACTCAACCTCCGTTCACAGCCACCCGACTCCCATTGACTCTTACAGTAAACCTGCACAGCACTGTATGAAACTTAGTCACCAGGAAACTTTAAATACCGGATATCTGAAAGGAATGTTGGCGGTGTAAAATATCTGCCAAAAGGAGACCTAACATGTAACCGACACCAGTGAAGGCCTTGGCTTCTCCAGGAGCTCGTTTTACCGTGGCACCTCAGCGCAGAAGCAGTTGCCCTACTTTCTCCGAGCTGTCACATTTAATGCAAAATAATGCACCTATAAAGCAAATCTTACAACTTGTAGCGCTTATACGATCAAGCGGAGCATCTCAGCTGACAGTGAGAACAGATTCCTGAGTCAGCACCTCCAGGAGGAGCCTCGGCTCAGGTTGCCTGACCGGTAACACCTGGTGGTTTCGGCTGGGGCAAGTCGGGGGCGTGGGGGGATGAAAGAACAGTGTAGGTAAGGGTGAATAATGAGGCACAGTAAAAGGCAAGTGAGAGGTCAGAGGGATAAACACCTTTGGCAGAAATGGGGCCATGAGATTATATGTCCTGCTGGAGAGAACACGCAGTGTAGGGGGTGGGAGGGAGCGTGAACGACAGCAAATCACCTCTGTCTGTCTCTGCAGGCTGGTATTTATGCTCAGGAGGTTCTGAGGGTGTCGGTTTATATTTAAAGCACATGAACGTTAGGGGACTACTGAAGCGGATTCAACGCTTTGAAAAATGAGGTGAAAATCTCTCTCTTTAGGCTTTGCCGTTCAGTTATGTGCAACACTTCATGACGACGAAAAAAAGCTGCCGAGAAACAGATTAGATAGAAGATCTTGCATACTGGAAAAAACAAATATCAAATTAAATGAAGAAGAAAGCTGTTTTGGGCGAGCAAAAACAAGTTTAAACTTTTTTGGTCACCTAACGCAATGCAGAGTGGCTATGATTGACATTTCCCCCGTGAAATAGTCAAAAACATTGAGTGTATTTGTGTGGCCTTACTGTTCCCCATGTGAGCTGGGGTCCCAGGTCACTGAAATAAAAGCTGGCTGTGGTTCCCACAGGTAGCGTTTGGAGGACTTCCTCGTCCCTGAGACACTTGGCCTCTGAAACAATTGATAATCAGACAATATATCATTATACTATCCAAATACTCTCCAACAAGTGACTGTGCATTCATGAGAGAACAGGATGAAAAGCATGCAGATGTACTTGGATCCAAACGTAGAGACTGTCTGGCTGGATACCACTTTGGATCTGAGAAATAAAAAAAAATAAATAAAAAAAAACACAGTGTGGGCTTTACTCTTGGTATTCTGGATATTAAAAGAAATATTAAAAAAAAAAATTGTTTATACACCGATTTGGCTACGAGCATAATTTCCGATAACCAACACTGTGAATGATAAACTTACACGATTTGTGAAACAAGGATTTAATATCCAAAACTGTGGCTGTTGGCTCCACCTAGAAAGTGGAGATAAAGAACATGCATGCAACATGACTGTCACAGCGTGCCTTTAAAATTCAACATAAATTACACTTGTTTTATACCTGTGGGCTTTTTTTCATTACCAGTAACCCACAGCATGTTTATGCAAGCGGCTTATCATGTCGGTCTATCTTCATGACATGCAGCACAGGCATGTGCTGTAGCTGGAATAGATCATTCTTCAGGGATGAAAAGGGAATTCTCACCTCCTAAATGCAACGCTTGCTCAATAGACACGTAACTGATAATGACACAGTCAGGTAACGAGTGGATTATTAGGGATTTATTTGTAAAATAACACTTGTGCTCAAACCTTTTCAGTTTAATTCAAAAGAGTTGACTCGTAAAGATGCATATCTGCAATGACAATAAGAATATCCCTAAACTTATTTACACTCATTGGACGCGCAGCTCATAAGAACACGGTCACTTAATGAGTAATAATTCAAAAATATCTGACCTGAAAAGATTTATAGCTGCAGTGAGAATCAAAATATCCCTAAACTTATTAACAGCACAGAACATAAGACTCACCTTGTCCAGCAACAGCAGCTTCTCTTTAGTCTTCAAGTCCAAGATCTCCACCTCAAAGTAAACAATCCTTTTAGCCTTCTTGGGCGCTTTTGGCTTTGGCTTGGGTGTAGGCTTCTTTTCAGCTTCTGCTCCATTTTGGCTTTTTGCTTCTAAGGCTAGAATATCCATGATACGATAGTGTTTGAGACAAAACTCCAAAAATACAGTGAAGAAAACTGTGACGTCCTAGTTACACTAAAAAGTAAAAAGTTCCCAGGCTACAGTTTGTCTTGCAAAATCTTAGGATCCAAACTGAAGCTGTCTCAGTGTGGAAAAGACATAAAACAAAATCAAAAATAAAAAGCCTCTTCCAGAGATCAGAAAGGAGATGGAGTTTAAATGGAAAAAGAAGAGCTGGTTTGAGACTATGAGACAGACCTGCTCAGTACCTGAGCAGCAGCCTCATGGACATCCACAGTCCTTGCATGAAACAAAACGCACCGAAGACGAAACTGGAGAGCTCCAAGACATAATCCATAGCGCACCATTTGCAAGGCTAAATATAAGTCGCCCGATTCGCTCAGCACCGGCTTGGTAACCTCAGGAAGCCGCATGGAGCTCCACTCAGTGACACAAGCCAATATGCCCTCATTAGACTTGTAAAACACATATCCTGTCTGTTTTGCTGCACACTTGGTTGCAAAATCTCCATCTGCCAACACATGGTGCCCCAGCCCCGCCCCACCTTGAGACCACCCATGGAGCTGGCAATCTCTTCTCCTGAAACTCTGGAACAAAGACAACATGTTCATCTCTGGAGCTCTGTGTTAAATCATCTCTGAAAGCTTTGTGGTGGGAGGAGAGTGGAGAAAATGCTGATTGGGAGGAGATCAGAGATACCTTTCATCACACAGGGTCAGCGCATCAGCTCACATAGCCAGCTGCATATCTGTATTTTACTCTCTATTTATAACAGGCTCGAGCTGTACAACCAGGCAGTAAACAACAGTAGTATCCGCTCTCGTTGAGTCTCTGATGAGAAACATTCTTGTGTCACGCTTAATGGTCGTCAAAGACTAAAAGGAGCAAGAAATCTGAAGACTGGATGAATATGATACATTTTTGTGGACTTGGTAAAAGAAAGTTGAAAATGCAGAGTGCTAACTAAAGGGGTTTTCTTGTTTTTCTTTTTTTAATTCTTGATTTCTGTACTCAAGCAAACAAGTTTGAGTTATAGGTTGTTTTTAAATTAAAAGGAAACTTGAACACTTTCTGAGAAAAAAAAAAAAAGCTAAATAAAAGCGGTTTTCAGTGTCCTCTTGATAGATGTATCTTAAAATGGCCATGAACTGAGTGCAGTTTGGTAATGAGCTTTAAGGTTTTTAAATAGGTGGTATTATGTAAAATTGACTTTTCGGGGCTTTGTATCATTTTATAATATTATTTCCTTATCTAAAACCCTCCCGGTGTGTTGCTTTGATTCTTTTACACACCTTCAAGAAATCCTTGACTCTCCTGTGGCAACCACCCCACTCAGCTCCTCCAGACTAGCAGCAGCAGCAGTTAGCAAACACCTGGTGGAACTATGCGTCTGCTGAGAAGTATTTCTAAGTCCAAAACTCGTAAATACAGAGGTGAAAGGGAGGAGCATTGTTGTGATGAAGTGCTGACGGTGGCGATAGAGGCCCAATTTCAAGGCATCAAAATGCAAAGTCAACTTTCTTTACAGTAAGTCAGGTTTGACATACACAGCATTTTTATAACACCTGAAGGTAACATAGTTACTTCATTGTGTTCCTGAGAAATACATAATACCGCCTCTTTAAAAATCAAGACATTTTTGTTATTTCTCCAGCTTAAGAAAACTTAAAAGGGAAGAGGTCATGGTGACACATTACAATGTAAGGTAGTATGATGTCAGAGTTGTAAGACTCCGCTAATTTTAGATATATCTCTGCTTCAACACACCTGAATCAAACTATGCGGTCAGTAGCAGGACTGGAGAACGTGACTGCAGACAGAGGAAGTGATTCAGCCATTTGACTCAGCCACACGTGTCTCACCAGAGACTCTTGTATGAACTTGCCAACAGTGAGCTTATTGCTGTGTACAGTACGAACCTACACAAAGAACCACAAGCCACACATATTGTATCGTTAAATTTTAACAAGGATCTCGTTGTAAGTACTTTCTTGTGCTACAACATTCACACCTTGAAAAGGGGGCCAAAGTTTGAGTTATTTTTCAGCATATCACAGTGTTGACTATTAAACTTGTATAAAATTGTGTATTACAGGACAGTTGGCGTATATAAGGAGAAAGGACACACTGGATAGCATTGCAATGTTATCTGAAGCACTGCATCTACGCCAGGGAAGACAAACATCTGTCTTAAATGTTTTCAGCTTGTGGATAATCACTGTAGAATATCCCTGACTGTTTGGAAAGTGCCTGACAACGGTTCCCAGATTGACGGGCAGCAACAATTGCTTCAGTAAGGTCATTGCTGACGTCCGTTCTTGGCATTGTGGCAACACGCACCTCAGCTGGATGCTCGGGACGGTCGAGCTGCCAACTATCCCGTTTGAGGTGGTCACACTTCCTGGTATCCAATCCATCAAATGCATTTGGTTGGTGGCACTGACAGATACTCTCTCCTCTTGAATTCTATGAAAAGGTTTTAGTTTAGTTTTTTTTTCTCTCTTTACTTACAGTTTCAGCTCCTTCTGTTCTGTCTAAATTTTGTTTGCTCTTTTATTCTTCTATTTTTGTCACACTTAAATGTTTCATGTCATCTGGATAACCTAAGCAAGTGAAAACTTAGGTTTTCAAATGGTGAGCTCATTGATAAAGGGGAAAGCTATCCAAATCAACCTGAACCTAAGAAAACAAACAAACAAACAAACAAAAAAAAAAACTGACCACTAAAGACTAAAACTAACAATAGAAATTTAACATTGTTGTGAAGGAATTTTGGTCTATTGTTCTTCACAAAGTTGTTTTATTTTTTGACACGTCTGAGCACGAATAGCCTGTTTTAATGAGTGATGCAACCTCTCTGCGGTATTTGTCTAGGCCACTCCAACACCGTCACCTAGTTACTGCATTAGAGGTAATCAGAAGTGGACTGGCTGGTGTCGTCACAAACTGATCGCTTGACACTCTCCTTCAGGATTTTCTTGTAGTGTGCAGAATTCATGGTACCATCAATTATGGCAAGTTGTAGAAGACCTTAAGAAACAAAGCAGTCTCACACCGTTGTGCTATCACTACCATGTTTGACTGTTGGTATGAGGGTCTTTGTTCTGAATGTTTTATGTCCGATGTAATAAGATATTCACCCTCTAAAAAGTTACAGTTCGGTATCAATGTTCCCAAAAGTTATTGGATAGATGGGCCTCAGTGTTCTTCTTGGATAAAAGTAATTCTTGCTTTGGAACTTTTTCATGAATGCCATGATTTTTTTTCCCTATTTTGTTTTATTGTTGCATTATGAACACCTTGACTGAGGCAAGTGACGGCTGTGGTGCTGTAGATGCTGTTCTGGGTTATTTTGTGATATCCTGGATGATTCCTTGATTTGCTCTTGAAATAATTTTGGAAACAGCGAGCTCAAGTCGTGGCAGTGGCAGTCAGCCAATCTCTCCTGGGAATGTTCACCACTGTTCCATGTTTTCTCCATGAGGGGCGGATTGTTTTCTATGCTTCCGCAAAACTGTTTGCAACAACAAAAAATCGTGGTTATCACTGTCAAATAATGATTTAACAAGGGACAATTACCAGGGTCAGGAATAGATGTCCTCCATAAAAAATTTAATTCTTGATTAGAAAACTGCACTATACATTTTCTATTTACTCACGTTTCAGTTTTTTTTTTTTTTTTTGAGGATCTGAAAAAAAACCTTCAAGATATATTTTGACAGATATATTGTAAAAAATATTGTTTTAGTGAAAATTTCTTGGATATTTCTTGAAAAAGATGTCGCATAAGTTAGAATTTTTGCGTTTGAGGAACGAATGTTTATAACATTTTTCTAAACGGGATTGATTTATTTTGAAGGGCACAAAAGCGGAACCCCTCCTCTTCAGCAGACGCAACAAATAAATGTTCTAAAATTACAACAAGGATTCAACAATAGGTCATTACCAAATTTCAAATCATAACATACTAGTTTCATTCATAGGAGTTCAGCTGGTTGCCTGGTTCAGTTTAAAAACAACGAAGTCCACCGACGCACGTTTTTATTTAGGTCAGGTGAAACCGGAAGTTGTTTGGAGGGAATCCTCTCGACCTACATTCGTCAGCTTCTTCCAGAAGTTTCTGTGACCGGTTTCTCTTCAGCGCAGCGGCATCTCATCTCTAAGTACACTTTGTTCTTTACTTTTTTTCATTTAAAAAAATCAAGATAAACAAGCGGAACCTTTTTCATAGCCTTTTCCGCGCAAAACCGAAAGTTTTCCTCGGACTGTCACGGAGACCCTGACAGTTTTTGTCCGCCGGAGGTGACACCAGCTGCGGCGTGGGCAAAGCAAGTTGAGCCGCCGCACACATGACCACCTGGATGTCCCCGCTGGCTGTGCTTTCATAACGGGGGTGGGGGAAACTGGAGCTGACCGTTCAGTGTGATGGGTAAAGATTATTACAATGTGCTGGGAATAGCCAGAGGTGCGTCCGACGACGAGATCAAAAAGGCGTACAGAAAACAGGCTCTGCGCTTCCATCCGGACAAAAACAAGTCACCCGGAGCCGAAGACAAATTCAAGGAGGTTGCAGAAGCTTATGATGTCCTCAGTGACGCTAAGAAAAGAGACATTTACGATCGTTTAGGAGAAGAAGGTACCTGAACTCTCTCACACAAGTTGTATGCTGCTTTCTAGTTTTCACCACTTTTACCCTAATGCTAGCATAATTTCGTCCTCTGATATTTAAAGCATAATTGCAATCGGTGCATTATTTGCAATAGAGATTATTTCCTGCAGCTTTCTGCATCAGCTGTCCCACTATGTAAAGGTCTGTGCACAATGGATGCAGCTGGAGAACCTGCTGGAAACCGAAGGCTCTGTCCTCTTCTCCCATTCTGCTGTCTCACATTACAGTTCTGGATTAGCAAGTAGAAAACACACAAATTTATATGTTATTGCTTAGTTTTTGTTTTTGTGGTGTTGGTGCACAGGCGAACATGCTTAAATTCGTGGGCTGGAACCGGAGCCGGTCCGATGTACAAGCGACTTTAGAGTCCAGGATTATGTAACCCTCGACTATCGAGACACTAGAGGGCGCTGTTTCTTCTGTTTCTTGTTCTAAAAGCTCTGTTGACATAAACAGCTGTCAATTAAAAAGGTGTGAAAAAGAGCTTCTGGTGTTTTGGCATTGTTGAATTAAGTTGATGTTATTTGAGTAGGACAGTGTCAGTGAATTCGTGTTGCTGTGGGAACTCAAATTCTACCCAAGGCCTCATGAAACTTTGCTCAGGCTCTGGCAAAGCTATACTTATATGAGTTATTTAAATGCTGCTTTCAAATCTAAAATGTAGATCCAACCATCACTTGATTATATTTTCTTGACAGTGTCTTTGTCAAAATTTTAAAGAAATTAAATGAAGATTTTTGAATCATTCCGAGGCAGATCTTATTTATTCTTTTTTTTTTGTCATTTCTTCTTCCCATTGATACTAACGTGCAAAAGCTTAAACTGGATCTTTGTTGCCTTCCTCCTGAACAGGACTAAAGGGTCCAGGAGACGGCAGAGAACACTGTGGCCCCACCTTCAACTACACCTTCAATGGAGACCCCCACGCCATATTTGCGGAGTTCTTCGGCGGCCGCAGCCCCTTCGATCACTTCTTCTCATCGTCCATCGACGGCGACGTCGACGACCCTTTCTCCCCGTTCGGCATGGGAGGAATGGGCGGCTTCCACAGGTCCTTCAAAACCCAGCCCGGCGGCCTGCACAGGCCGCACGAGAAGAGGCAGGACCCGCCCGTGGTGCACGAGCTGAACGTGAGCCTGGAGGAGGTTTTCACCGGCTGCACCAAAAAGATGAAGATTTCCCGCAAGAGAGTGAACCCCGACGGCTGCACCGTGCGCAAAGAGGACAAGATTTTAACGGTCAATATCAAACGCGGGTGGAAAGAGGGGACGAAAATCACTTTCCCCAAGGAGGGTGACGAGACTCCGACCAACATTCCTGCCGACGTGGTTTTTGTGGTCAAGGACAAACCCCACCCTGTGTTCAGGAGAGACGGGTCAGATATAGTTTATCCTGCAAAAATCTCCCTCAGAGAGGTAAACAATCTGGTATATTTCCTTTGATTTACTGATAAAAGTTCAGAAAATGATCATAAATTCTTATTATTTCCCCTGCGTTTGCCTACAGGCGTTGTGCGGATGCACGGTCAAGGCGCCCACTCTGGACGGCCGCACCATCACTGTTCACTCCAGGGAAGTCGTGAAGCCCGGGATGAAGAAGCGCATCACGGGAGAGGGGCTTCCTCTGTCCAAGTGTCCCGACAAACGAGGCGACATGATCTTGGACTTCTCTGTTAAATTTCCCGAGAAACTGGGCGAAAACACGCGAGACGCACTAGAGCAGATCCTCCCCATGTGACCAAAGCGTCTCCGTCGACACTTTTAACAGCGAGCTAACATTTCCAGTCGTGACGGCGTTGGCGTTCAGCGTCGGGTTTCGGCCTAGACGATTCAGGATCGGGTTTTATTCCCGTTGGGTTTCAGAACCAAATCTGGTTGGATGTGAAGGAAGAAAAATTAAATGTCTTTTAAAAAAAGTTTGCACGGCTGATTTTGCTTCACAGCAGACGTTTTGAAGTGATGTGCAGTCAGCTGCTTAACCGAAACCTCAGGTGCGTTGATGCAGGCTTGAGCGTAGCTGTACGCTAACAGAAACGACTCTGACTAAAAACGCGTATTTTCCTATTTTGTGTCGTGGGAAAAATTCCACGACAACTGGATTGTGATCTTGTTGGAACTGCAAAAGAAAAGAAAAAAATCCACTGAGAGCCTTCTGAAGGCTTAAAATGTGAGTCGTGTGTTTGGAGTTATGATGCATGCAAACGATCCCAGTTGATTACAGACTGCTGAGCGGTGCGACACGGTGGGGAGTAACAAATCCTTTCGTGCGTTTAATGAAAATTTAGGGGAAGAAAAAAACATCTTTATCAGATCGGTGAGCCTGATCGTTAAAGAAGTTACTTTGCTTCTTATGTACGTTGTTTGTTTTGTGCCAAACAGCCGTCCCTGTGTAATTAAATTATCTGTGCGTCTAAAGGTGTGAATCCTGCCGTCTTGTCTGATTGATGATTACATAAAACATTTATTTTCTACCAAAATCACATATTTAGTACATGATTTTGTTTTTGCCAGGCGAAAAGAAACTTCAGTATCATTACTTTAGTTTAATTTCTACTCTGTACACTAACCTGCGTTTTGACTCCAAGCTGTTCGCTTCCTGGAATTGAGTAGTTCCACGGCTCAGACTGATCACTGGGAGATTGTTTGATGCTTGAGTGTGGGGGCGGGGGGGATTACTTGAGGTTACAAAGTCTGGAAATATGTCAGTGCTGCTTTTTTTCCTGCTTTTCTTGGAGCTTTAGGTTTCAGACACAGACGGGTGGTTTAAACTTAGAGATGTGTCGTCTCTGTGATGTTTTTTTTTGTATGGAAAAAGCCTGTTTACTTTGTTCCTCCTTTAGGGGGAAACCATAGAGCGTTCATGTGTTTATGCTTCACAGTCTGTGGCTGGGGGTTCAAAATCCTTTTATTTGTAACAAGAATGATTTTATCACAGGATATTTTTTTTATCCTTTTTGATTTGACATTAAAGAAACTGTAAAGCACACCTTTAACAGCGTTTTATTTTAGTTGTTTTTTTTTCTTGTATGAGAACTACAGAGCAGAATGTTTGTTTCAGTAAATAGTGATATGTTTAAAATTCTTTCTCAATAGCAAATATTGTCAGAAAACCTAAGGGCTGTTTATTTTATTTTATTTTTTTGTGCAATTAACTGAAGCCGAAGCTTAAATATATGTATAGAAATTTGAGAAATGCTTTACAAAGTCAATTTCTCATGAAATCTGAACGTTACACAAGACCAATAGAAATCTATATTTGAGACAGACATGTTATGTTGAGACACTGCAGAATGATACTAAAACTAACAGCAACGTTTATTAGATGTAGATATTTTATCAGTAGATGAGAAACGGTGTGTGTTTAATACAACTTTTCTGAAATTTAAACCTAAAAATATTAATAAAATTGTGCTTCTTTAAAAAAAAATATAGCAATAAATGCTCAGGGGTAGATAGATTATCAAAATTTATAAGCTGTCCTTTTTTGAAAGTTAATGTATATTTGCGTCTTTAAATTAGGTTTATTTAGCTGAACTACGGGTAAATGTGGCAGTAGTAGTGGTGGTAGTCTGACTCGTGGCAATTAAAATAATCAACCGCTAGAGGGCAGAAAAGAATTACATAAAGGAGCAATGCAACAGGATGTGTTTTTTTTTTAATCAGACTGTAGAAATAATCAGAATTCGTAAGCACTACTATATAAACCTTTACTTTTTATTATTATATACTTATTTAGCGTAAATTTATTCACATATCTGCCACCTTCCTCTCATTTAATGACCATGAAAAAAACAACAATTTATTTTATTTCCCCCCTCCACCCCCCATCTTTTCACATTCTAGATTATTCACCCGGTCTTGGGGGAGGAGTTGTTTTTTACGAGGTTACATGAAGGCGTCATTGTTCCACCCAGCTTGGCTGGCTCAAAGCTAATTCTACAACAACACACCGCTACTAACACACACGCTGTAATTTCCTACCAGTCTGATCGGGATAATTAAACATCGCAGCTAGAAGCGGAGCAGCGTGAAGAGCGTACTTCAACAGAATAAGGTTATTTTATGAATATTATCAGTAGATGAGAGGGGGGGTTAGTGGGCTGCTCAGCTAACAGGAAGAGCTAAAAGTCGAGCCCTGCCATGTTTTCGCTTCTCGGTTCATGTTTACCGATCGTGCTAATTAACCTCAACACTTCTTAGTAACCATATGGCGACAAGGAGCCAAAGGTACCTGTTTAATTAGTGTTATTTTGGTGTTGGCTCTGTAGCTGGGTACCTGTCAAGTGTTTGTTTTGCTTTAACTGGAAGCCAGCTAGCATCTAGTGTTAGCCTTGCCTCATGCATTGATTGTCCAGGCTGCAGTGTGGTGTTAGATGAGAAGTAACTTCAGTGTATGTAGCACATTTCTTTAGATTTAACACTGAGCTTGTCGCCTATTTGTGAAGCAGCTCATGATACAAAAGCTTTTACATTGTACCCAGGGTTTCTCCTTGGCTCTGTTTGACGATTGTTCATAACTGGAGTTTTTGTTTCTCTTGTCCAGCTGATCACAGACCCAGCTATGTGAGCTGCTCTGATGTGTGTGCTCCTACATTCATTCAGTGCCTGGCCGATGCAAGTTTCAAACTGGTCTGGAGGGCTCTGACGTAAACACTGAATAAATCTGCTGCAGAGTCAGCACCCCAGGTTTATGCTGGTCTGGATTGTGGGGTAACTTCCTAGAGCGGCGTCCACAATGCCTCTGGGTCTGGGAAGGAGGAAGAAGGCGTCCCCCTTGGTGGAGAATGAGGAAGCGGAGCCCATCCGTGGGGGTCTCAACGTGCCCGGTATGGAGGGCTTGGATGGAGGAGTCGCCGGGGAGGCTGCAGGGTCTGACGGCCTTCCTCCCCCACCAAACAACATGAGACCCCGGCTGATTTTCCACACCCAACTGGCTCACGGCAGCCCCACAGGCCGCATTGAGGGCTTTAGCAATGTGCGAGAGCTCTATGCCAAAATTGGAGAGGCCTTTGGCATCCCAGCATCTGAGGTCAGTCAGTCAGACTTTAAAAAGACATACAAGATGTTTTGATTGGGATGAAGATTAAATGCGACCGTTTCTCTCCACAGGTTATGTTTTGCACGCTGAACACTCATAAGGTGGACATGGATAAACTTTTAGGGGGACAGATTGGGCTGGAGGACTTCATTTTTGCCCACATTAAAGGCCAGAAGAAGGAAATAGAAATCTTCAAAGGAGAAGATGCGTTGGGATTGACAATCACCGACAACGGAGCAGGTTATGCTTTCATCAAGGTGAGGAAAGTTTTCAAAAATCTACAGAGAAGGGCCACAACAATCCCCCACCTCCCCCACTGGGTTGTTGTGTGTAAATATTCACAACAGTATTGACAAAATGTTGTGAGCTGGATTGTTTTGACCTGAAATGTTTTAACTTTTGGTGCTTTGCAGAGGATCCGGGAGGGGAGCATCATCCATCAAATCCAGGTCATTAACGTCGGTGACATGATCGAGTCCATTAACGGCCATCGCCTCATTGGCTGTCGACACTACGAAGTTGCCAAAATGCTGAAGGAGCTTCCTAAGGGGAAAATGTTCATTATCAAGCTTGTGGAGCCCCTCAAAGCTTTTGGTAGGTTAGAGAGAATGGTGACCTAAATTATGGAGCCTTATTGTTATATTTCTTGATCTCTACTGAATTTACTTGAAAACATCAGCTGCAGCAGACAATCCTGCATGGACTTTACATCTGATACTGGCTTCCTCTGTGGCTTTGGTTCATTATTTAACATCCTGTTACAATAAAAAAAAAAAAAAAGCATCAAAATCCCGAGGTAATAAAATAGCTACTGTATCTTATCTGAAAAGACCCAGATAAGACCAAAATAACTGCACTGAAGCCGAGCTAATTGTCAGAAGTGGGCAGCTGGCGATTTTTGTCTCACAGATAAAAAGTTGAACAACTGGAGATTTACAAGGATTTCACAGGTATTTCAAAACAAAAACATGATTTTAAACTTTCTTCAGATTGCTATATTAGCAGCTTAGCATTTCTAACTGAAAACAATCAGCCTCTGTTTGATCTTAGCCCAGCTGGGAGATTTCCAATACCTTGCCAACATTTCCAAATCCAGCATCCTCCACGACGGTCACATCTTGAAAGCTCAAAGACACACAGACATAAAAAAAAATCTCATTTGTAGTGCTGTACTGTGTTGCAACAGCATGACTGAACAGTTTCCTTTCTCTTAGCTTCTTAAAAGATTTTATTCTTCCTCTCTCTCAATTATCCAGCATCCCTTTGCTACTAACATGAACTAACTTTGAACCTTTTCCCCTTACTAACATCTTATTGGGGTGGTTTTAAAGGGATGGTGCATTTACTGATTTGGAGTGGGGGGAAAAAAAAAAATCAGATTTTTGAGTTTCTAGCTTGAAGTCGCATGCATGTCTAGTTTACGCTAAGTACATGAATTGTTTTGACCCAGATATGATCGGTCAGAGGTCATCGGGCTCCAGGTCGGGCTCGGGGGTCCAGCTCGGGACGGGCAGAGGGACCCTTCGTCTGCGCTCTAAAGGTCCCGCCACAGTGGAGGAGCTGGTGAGCTGATCACAGGAGGGTTTGGGTTGTTTGTTTACTAAATCTCTGGTACCTGATCGTGCGCATTCAATTTTGTTTTGCCAGCCTTCTGCCTTTGAGGAAAAAGCGATTGAGAAGGTGGATGATTTGCTAGAGAGCTACATGGGCATCAGAGACAGCGAACTGGGTAAGAACGAGTGTCCGTAGACACGGATCCGCATTTTGCCTTTCCGACCGATTAAACGACCTGTCGTCTCTCCTCAGCCGCCACTATGGTGGAGCTGGGCAAAGACAAGAAGAACCCCGACGAGTTTGCCGAAGCTTTGGACGAGACTCTGGGAGACTTCGCCTTCCCCGACGAGTTTGTTTTCGACGTGTGGGGCGCCATCGGTGACGCGAAGGTCGGACGCGTGTAACTGCAGGAGCTAACGGAGCAGAGCGCCCCGTGCGGGTGTTAACACTACCAGGACACACAGCACCACCATCATGAGTTTATTTTTATTCCAGTGTACAACACTCCTATTTTCGTGCTTTTCCACCCTTTTGGGAGCCAGAGCGGACCGTCCGGTTACACAAAGGGGAAGGTGACTGCCGTGACTTCCTAAAGTGCTTTAATGTGTCTTCCAGCGTTTTTGTTGTTTTTTTTTTTTCCAGAAATGACATCGTTGAGCACATCGCGTGACCCCCCCACCTCCCCCTTACTGAAAACCTCCCTGCATGTTGACGTTGTAGCTGCCTGCAGCGGAAAGAGCGGCCGACTCTGTTGTCCGATATGGGAGAAACGAGATCTTTGATTTTAAAACTACGTGTCTTTCTGCACTGCAAGCCAGCGGCAGAGGTGAGGACGAGCCGCACGTCGCCTCACCTGGTTAGATATTGCACTGCGCGACTTCTCCCCCTGAGCTACAGTGCTGTTCTGAACCACTTGATGTTACTGTGATGGGTCAGTTTTACAAGCATGTGCTGTTGCATTTCTTCTTTTACATTTCTTCCTAACATCTGGTCTTAAGTTAGAAATAAAACCTCTTGTTACAAAGAGGCGATAGGTAAACCGTAGCTTTACACTAAAAACTTAAGCGGCTCACTGTTAGTGAAGCAGACAGGAGACTCTACAGTGTTAAAAGGAAATCAGTGTTTACTTCCTGTTCCTGAAGGTCAAGCAGGAGGTTGGTTTGTGGACTGTGTCGACTTATTTTTTTACAGCTAGTGTTTTTATATGAGGTGATGTGATGTCTATTTAAAAAAAAAAAAAAAAAAAAAAGATTAAGAATTGCGTAAAAAGATGAACATTTTCACCATGTCGTCGCGTCTTTATTACTAAGAGAGCCGTAACAAAGAAACTGTAATGGTTTGGAATCGCTGTACAAGAAACAAAATCTGCGTTTCATCCATTTTTTTTTTCTAATTTTAGATATGTCTGTCTTTTTTTTTTATGTTTAACACTCAGATGCATGATGTTAAAGATCCTGAATGAGATGCTGCTTCCATCGTGCAACAACGCCTAATTTAAGAAAAAGAAACAAACCCTTTTGTTGTTCTGACATTTTCAGATGATCCAAATGTGAAGAAGCTATTTTGCAGTTTTGTTTCATTCCTCAGAGTTGATGATAAATCTACATGGGTGATGTAATTCTCTCCTGCTTGGACACTAATAATTATTTTGATGGCTTTGTGTTACACGGTCCATGTTCAAATACAACGCAATAACAACACCCACGCAGCGTTTTCTGTCTGGTCTTTCTTCGCGATGTTTTTTGTCGTTTGCCCTCTTTAAGCGTCTGAATTTTTCACGGGCGCTCACAGAAGCCACCTAGAAGGGTGTTTGTGTTTCTTCTCCCTCCTTTGTCCTCCTGAAATATGCATGGCGTTCATTCAGACGGTGAAATCACTGTCGGCGGCTGTCGGCTGGTGTAATCAGATCGACCTCGGCTCACTTGATAGCTCTGGACGGACCCATCGAGGTCACTTACAGGCCTTTGTCAGGAAGGTGGCAAATTAGAGAGCCAACGTGGAAAATGTTTCCTCTCATTGTTTGGGGGTTGGGGGGGGAAAAAGCATGGAGCGTAAAATTAAAAATGATTTGCATGTAATTGAGTGAAATACGGATTTAATCTCTCAGTAAAATAGGTGTTGGATATTGGAGGAGAAACCTTTGTGTTTTGTCATATTGGTAACCAGCTTTTCAAATATATCAAGTTGAATTTTGGCTTATTTTCTCTTTTAGTAAATGAATCTGGAACTAAAAGCTTAGACTAAAATATAAATATCCTTTATTGTCCCACAGTGAGGAAATTCAAGTGTACCAGCAGCAAGTTAAGCTGACTGGAAGCATGATATTATGATTTCTCTTTAAATGAATTGAGAAATGTTTGTATTCCAAGTATTTTAGTGTCTGACAAAGATGATACAATTTTTTTTTTTTTATGCAGCACCTTAATCACTTTTTTATGAAATTAACGATTACCAACATGTTTTCAATTTGTCACATGAGATGTAATCAAAGTATAACTTGAGGCGTTCAAAAGGTAAAATATTTTTAATAAATTGAGAATTGGATTCAGTTTAATGCTTCACTTGTTAAAAACAAAATACGGAATCCAAGATGACCCCTAAATATCTCGTCTACTAATTATGTTTTTTTTGTGTGTGTTTTAATTAAAATACTAGAATCACAGGCGGTATTTGCATTTTTTAAGAAATGCACACCTGGTTTTGGATAAATTAAGATGTAAATTAGATCTCTGGATCCAATCATTAACATTCACAACAACTTGTTCCTTGTCCTTTGGTAAATCATTAATGATTAATCTGAAAAGCAAAGGTCCCAACACAGACCCTTGCGGTACTCCATTACTATTTTCAATAATCCCAGCGTTCATATGCTGTATTTTAAAAGAACAGCATCCTGTATGACATCATCTGGTTCATTGCTGTTGGACAGTTTCGTTAATATTAATCGATAGTTGATAGTGTTCCATAAATTATATGTTTACTGTTGTCTGAGCATTCAGTCCAGTATTGTGGAGATCTACTATCTTGTCACTGATGTCCTTTCAATGCTCTTTGATCTTTCTCATGGTGTTAAGGCATGTTTGCTTTATAAACATCGTAAACTCAGCTCAGATATCACTGGTATAAACGGACTGAATAATCTATTTGTCATATTTGTGCACAATAAATGTGTTGGAGCTGGAACTCTGTTTCTTTTTTTTTTTTTTTTGGCAGAGTTCTTATGTCACTCAGTGAGTTGAATATAGCGTTTTTATATTTTCAGCCTGGCTTCTGCCTCTCAGTAAAATGAAAATACTGGAAAAAAAAGTAGACAGTGGATCAAATAATTATACACACTGGGTCAAACAGAATAACACATTAACTTGTTTTCTAGACTGTTCAAAGCTCTTTTCAATGGAAACATTTATTGTTGTGGCTGCTAAATGGGGGGTGGTGACCTTTACCTTATTTACTAGAAGGGAAGGAAACCAGTTTTGCAAGTCCTTGTTGATCTATAACTGAGGTTTCTGTTAAACTGTGGCCAGATTACTCTGTAGACCCACTTCGAAGCTCTTCCTCTTCTTACGAACAACAAACGCTGCTCTAAGAACGACCGGTCATGGCTTTGCGACCCAGAGCTTCCTCCCAGCCAGGAAAACTTTCCCTGCCTCTGATCACCAAGGTAACCTCATCCCTTCGTCCGCGGGCTGTTTCCTCTCGCTCGGGCTCCATGCTGGAGGACGAGCTGTCTTGTCCCGTCTGCTGCGAAATCTTCAAGGAGCCAGTCGTGCTCAAGTGCAGCCACAGCTTCTGCCGGGCCTGCCTGCAGCAGTTCTGGAACAAGAAGAAGGCGCGGCGCGAGTGTCCCATCTGCAGGAGGAAGTGCTCTCTGACGGAGCCCACCGTCAGCCTGGCCCTGAAGAATGTGGCCGACACCTTCCTGAGGGAGCAGGCGAGGAGGGCGACAGTGGCCGGGCCGGGGCCGGGGGCCGGCGTGGCCGCGGAGGAAGCGGCGGTGCTGGAGGAGAAGTGTGCGACACACGGGGAGGTTCTCAAACTCTTTTGTATGGATGACTTTGAAGTCTTGTGCTGTGTGTGCCACACTTCCAAGAAGCACCAGGGACACAAAGTGTGTCCTCTAGATGAAGGAGCCCAGGATCTGAAGGTAAAAATAACTCTTCGGCTTTAGTAATGTATCGTTGTACGGTTTAAATGCCTAATTGAATAATTGCTCTGAAACGTTATAAAACCTTCAATTCTTTAATGACGCTACAGATGGAAACATATTGGCATGGATTTCCTCTGATTTCTGACGTTTTTTTCTGCCCCCAGTCGGAACTGAAGAAGGAGCTGATCCCCTTGAAGAAGAATCTGCGGCGCCTGTATGAAGCCAAGCAGGAGTGTGATGACACAACCGTGCACATCAAGGTATCAATAAACAGATCCAAGAAACAGTAGACAACCTGCATGACTGCTGATGCAACTTTAACGCAAGCTGAGTCATGCACTGTTTGGCTGTAAACACCAATAAGGAGAACAATTTAGATTCTTAGATGGTTTGGAGTTCCAAGAAGGTCCATAATTCACTGCTCCAGATAAATCTGTGAAACATTCACAGACAGGAGTGGGGAAACTAATAATTAAACAGTTATGACATAATTCTTTACAGGTATTTTCATCAAAGTCTCCGTTTCTACCAGTGCATTCCTTAGACACGATTTCCCCCCAGAGGTCAGCTGTAAATCGTTAAATCGCCTCTTGTTTTTAAGTTTTTCCTTGTTATGACCACAAACTTTAATATATCAAGACAAAATATTAAAGTTTGCAGGGGGGCAGGGGGGCGTGAACACAAATGCTAGGCTGACTTTTCAGATTTTTAATTGAAAAAAAAAAAAAAATTCTATTGTTTTCCTTTCACTTTGCAAAAATGCATAACTTAATTTTAATTGTTTTCCCACAATGGGCACAAGCATCGGCTTAGCTTGCTGGTGCCTCGGGCATTTGTGTTTAAAAACAAACAAACAAACAAACAAAAAAAAAACAACACAAATGGAACGTCTAATCCAGCTGAAACCTCCTGTTTCAATCCCATTGAAAATATTGAGTAGCATCTCAACCCTTCCTTTCCAGGAAGCAATTCATCAGCAGACTGCATTGATTAAACTAGCCTCAGCCTCAGGGATGCCTAATTGGCCTAATTTGGTTCATGAAGTAGACAACATGCTCCTGCTCCACTGGTCAAAGGGCCAGGAGCCCCTTTCACTAAACACATGTAGACTGGTTGGGCAAACTCCCATCCATCACTTAGTGTCTGTAGAGGAAAAAGAGCTGCTTCTGTCACCTTCAACTAGAACGGTAATCATGTAATTTCCCCTTTCTTTCCATTGTAAAATGGAGAAAAAAATAAAATCTATTTTTCAATAACTAAACTATGCAGTTATTTTAGACCGAACATGCACTTCAAATATTAGTTACATTTCATTATGCAGTTAAGGCAAAGGACCATTCAGTGTATCCTGAAGGGATGATTTTCATTTTCACGAATGGCAGAACCAGACGCAGGCCACAGAGAAGCAGATACGGCAGGAGTTTGCGGAGCTCCGGGAGTTTCTGGAGCACGAGGAGGAGGCGAGACTGGCCACCCTGCAGAAGGAGGACGAGGAGAAGAGGGAGCTGGTGAGGAAGAAGTCTGAAAGCATCACCAGAGACATCCTCACTTTCTCCCACGCCGTCATCGCCGTTGAGAACGAGATTGCATCCGGTGACGCTCAGTTCCTCCAGGTGAGCAGATTTACCTCCGGGCAAGAATAAAATACTCCTTTTGCCCCACGCTGAACATAAAGTATGCTAACTGTCTGCGGTGTCCTTTCAGAATTACTTCAGTACAAAGAAAAGGTAAAGTTTTTATTTTTATTTTTCCCCCTGCAATATTATGTTAAGTTACAGTCTAATTCTCTTTAGTACTGAATGGTTACCGTGACATGTCGTTACAGAACACAGCTCCCCCAGAAAGATCCGGAAAAAGTGTCAGGTGCCCTTATAAATGTGGCCAAGCATGTGAGCTCCCTGAAATACCACGTCTGGGCAAACATGGTGGAACTGGTTAAGTACAGTAAGTACATCTTTTCACTCTGAATGGGCTGCGTGCAGCAGACACTTTGTAAACCAGATCAGTTTTGTTATTTTGAGCCGAGCTTTGATTATTACGTCCTTGGAAGCCTGAAGATCCCATAATTTAAGATGTGGATGGATGTCACATTACAGTTGGACTTTTAATAATGAAGATATGTTTAATAATTTAATTCAGGATCAAACGTATACAACCAGACTGAAATACATTCTCACAAATTAAACTTCTCTTAGCAAGTTTCATCTCAATTAACCACTTTTTGAATCCATCAATAAGCTTCTGGAATAATTCCAGGTACTTGATCATTTTTATCAGGATTTGTAGAATTCATTCAGGATCCAGATTTCAGACATATTAGCATATTTCCAGTAATGCTGAGGCAGAAAATTAGGGCCACCCAATTTCAGTCAACTTTACCCAGTCCAGAATGAGTTTCAAAGCAAGCGTGGGATCAGAATTTGGAGGTAAATCTCCTCCATTTTCAGTGTTCAATCCTCTCTGTGCTACTACTGGCAGCCCCACAGCATGATGCTACCGCCATCATGCTTCTCAGTTGATACAGTGCTCTTGGATTTGAAAGTGTGATTCTGAAATCTCTACTTCTTGATTATGACCGAATTACCTCAATGTTTGTCCTGTTTAGCTATAAAACCTTTTGGTTTCCCCTTTTATTTTGGTCAGCACTGTCGTCATGATTGCCTTATTTCTTTACTATTTTATCTACAGCCTCAAAACATGATGGTAACATGGCTGTCATGCTCATGATGTTGTGACGTTAAGCTCAAAATGTAAATATTTGTCCTGCTTTTTAATTTGTGATATTTTCAGTGATTGGTCTGTGTAGTAACACAAAGGAGCATTCGTGTAATTCATATTTCTCGGTTAAATGATTGATTCTTCTTCTGATTTTAGCTCCCATCACCCTGGATCCCAACACCGCCTACTCCTGGCTGTCGCTCTCCTCAGACCTGACCAGCGTGGCCAACAGTGGATCCCTTCAGCAGCTCCCAGACAATCCTGAGCGTTTCGGTCACTTTGTGTTCGTGCTGGGGTCAGAGGGTTTCACTTCGGGCCGCCACGCCTGGGAGGTGGAGGTGGGTGGTAAGGAGGACTGGATGCTCGGCGTGGTGAAGGAAACCATCGACAGGAAAGGGAAAATTTCGGGGTGTCCGGAGGGGGGCTTCTGGATGATCTCTCACTCGGAGGGCGAGTACTCGGCGATGACGAGGCCCAGCACGCCGCTCCACCTGGAGGGCGACCTGACCCGGGTCAGGGTGCAGCTCGACTTCGAGGCCGGGGAGGTCATTTTCTCCAACCCTGTGACCATGAAGCCCGTCTACACCTTCGTTGACTTTTTCACTGAAAAGATGTATCCCTTCTTCTGCCCCGGAGTCAACATTAACGGGAGCAACGCCAAACCTCTGAAGATCTGCCCCGCCAAGGTGGCTGTGTGGAACAGCACGACCTGGTGATCAGAGAGCACCGATGTGTTAGATTACACACCTGATGATGTTTTTGGGCAGGTGTGAACTGAGCATGATATACAGAAAATACTATATATTTTTTTTTTTACATCAACACCAGACACTCTTATGCTAACTCCTTTAATCGCCTTTTTGTTTCTCAATGAGCCGCAGCAGAGAGAGCATCGTTCTCCCCCTGGTGGTAAAAAAAACACACACAAAAAAAAACACACATTTGGTTTTAAATCTCACTCCACACCCAATTTCATTTTAATCTTACAAATCACTCAAATAAAAGAGAGTTTACTGATATGTTTCATGAGAATATCCTGGACATTAAATCAGAAGGACTGAGAAGACAACAGTGCTACACACATTGGTGAAATAAAACATCAAAAATTTAAAAATGTTGCAATTGTGTTTCTTTCAATGATGCTGGACATTCAGAAAAATATACCTAAAATTGTAATTATTATTTTATTTATGTGGTTATTTATCCTCACTGGCCTCTTCATTCTTTGGACCAACAACTTAACAAAACAAAACAAAAACAATTAAGCCCAAAATTATTCTCACCACAGGTAGATTTAGGTACCAAATAAGCTTTATTTAACCAAGATGTTTATTTTTCAGAGAACATAAGGCAGAGATCTCTGAAAGAAAGATAATAAAATAACTTAAAAGACTTTCATTTTGATTAAAAACTACATATTGTTTTTACATTTTAATGTAAGGAATATATTAAAAAAAAAATATGCAAACCCTTCTCGGTCATCAGCAGAAGCATCTTGCAGCGAGCAGAACTCATGCTTCCACTAAGATTTTGCTGATGACCTCTTTGAGGTTGGAAGACCTTGTTGCAATCACCCTAATCTTCATCGACTCCCCCCCACCAGATTCTCCACCAGATTTAGGTCAGAAGTGTCTAACTGGGCTCTTCCAAAACATTCAACTAATTTCCAGTAAACATAAACATTTTGGTAAAACAAAAAGATCATTTAAACCTAAGTATCAGGGGTATTTTTTATTTTTTTATTTTTTGCAGTTTTTTTATATTATGGAGACTGAACAATACTTGCAACTTTTCTTTTACAAGAACTTGCGCACAATCATAAGTCCTGACGTTTCCTGTATGACTGTCGGTGAATAAACTGCTTCCTCTACATTGTTTGATTTTGTCCTTATTTGGAGAAACTTGCAGCGCAGGACAACAGACAGCTCTCCACTGACCTCGTCTCCACCCAGGTCACGGGGTGGAGCCAGGAGGGGCGCAGAGCTGTCGTTTTAAACATTGAGATAAGAAACACAGAGAGGAAAAACAGCAGCGACACATTGGCATGTCTGAATTCTGCCACTTGGCAGAAAAAAATGAAATAAGAACCTTGTTACATTAAAGTTCTGTGTTTTAGAACCACCTTGTCCTTTATACCGCTGACATTGTCGCCTGTGTGTCATCAGGACTGGTGTCATGGTGAGTCCTTTTGTCTAGAAAGCCTGCATTGTTTATCAGTAGGTTGAGTCCGGCTGTCCTCACATGAGAGCCCTCCTGCGGCGCACTTATTCACGCTACAAAGGTCAAACCTGTCCGACAGAGACGGGAGCATCGGCAGCAGGCAGAGGAGGACATCACACAGGAAAAAGTGCTTCTCTCTCCCACAGATGTCTTCTATTTCTGCTGCTTTCTTTTTATTTTTTCCCATTCTTGAATGTTTCAGATCACCAAACACATTTTAATGCCGGGCAAAAATAACCCGAGTGAAACAGAAACAGCTGTTTTCAAATGATGATGTCACTTATGGAAGGAATAAACTGTCTTCGCCAACCTGTCCCGTTGATTTTACAGACAATTGACTGGTTCAGTAATTTTCCAACAGGGTTTAAAGAGTTTGAATACAAGTAAAAAACATAAAAATAAATAAAGGTAAGACTCACCCAAGTTGTAGTTTCGTCAGTTTACTGAGTTTATTGGAGAGGGTCGTTGGCATCCTTCTCCATCTCTAGGTTTTTTGCTGACTCCTTTCAGGAATAATCTCCTCTCGGGTTCCTCAAGGCTCCATTCACACACCACGTTCTTTTAATTTCTACTAAGATTATAATATTTTACAATATCTCTCACTCTGCTTGCGCACAACTTTATATTTCTGTGTCACCATATGACCGCAAGAGTGAATGGATAAGAATTTCTGCCTATTTAATGGATACATTTCAGAAATCATTGGTTTTGGGCCCAACAAGGAAGATTAAAGAGCAGTACTCGACTTAGTCAACTTAAAAATGAGCATGTTTATGGATTTAGATTAACATTTTTGTATCCACAGAAAATCTATGACACAATTAGCTTTAGAGTTTTTGTTTTTCAGTAACTTAGATTATAGTAATATTACCTTAATCTCTGTAAAAAACAAAAAAAAAAAAACAAAAACAAAAACACCACATTTAATCGCCCTGCACCTGTGAAGGTTAAATATTAGTTCATTTTTATTTTCACATAGCTTTTTTACAAGTTGCACTTAACTGTTTCTTTTTTTATGTGATGTCTAATCTTTTTTTATTTTACCTCGAATTTAACCTTTACCTCTGGTACCTTCATTTCTTTGAAGCCATTTCAAATCTCTGCTGGTAAACAAATGTTCTTGCCTGACCTTGACCTGACTAATGTTCTGACATTACAGCATGAATAATAAGGTCTGGTCATAAAACGGAGGCAAACTTCTAAGCAGACTAATTGGCACTCGGGATGGAAAATAAAATTAAAAAAAAAAAACGGATTTTGTGTGAACAGATACAGACAGGAAGAGTTATTAAAGTTTGCTTTTCAAAGCTGTGAGAAACAAAAGCACCTCTCGGCCACGAGCACGAAGAGAATGCCGACCCCGTTGACCTCGACGGGCATAAAATGCGATGAAAGCTTTGACTAACAAGGTGCAGCGCTGTGTGATGCCTCGGGGAGACAACGCGCGCTGGATGTTGGCTGTGAATCGCACAGATTGTCGATGCTTCAAAGCAGGAACGACCCAAATTTGGCCTCATTTAGCAACACGAGAAACCCCATCAGATCATGCTCTCCATCTGGAAAAGAAAGATCAGATGATGCGTTGATGTGAACCTCTTCCTGTGAGTGACTGCCCTCCCAGCTGCACAATCTGACACCAAGCACTAATAAGCCAGGGACGAGTAAGAAGTGAGTTTAATATGTACATATTTTGTTTTTTCTATGATTGCAGTGAAGCTACAGTTGTTGTTGTTTTGACGTCAGTGTGAGTGCCTCCATTTCTGTGTGAACAGTCTCATTTTGACTTTTCCTCACACGCCTTTGATAACAAAACAGCTTTCCAAATGATTTACTTTGATGAAAACAGATCGATAGTTTGTTTTTCACTTTTTTTTCTTTTTAGAGAAATATGAGGTTTCTTCTGACTGAAACCCAGCTCTAAAGTAAAAAAAAAATCTAAATAAAAAAATTAATATTTAATATAAGTGAAAATTCATAGCAATAAATACATTTAAACTTTATTTTCATTCATTGTTCTAAACTGAAAGCTGGATAAACACCCCTTTGAAATGGTCTCCGATATACAGGAAAAGCTTTACAAAGAGGGGGTGTGTACTGCAGAGCTGTTGGGATAAGTGGTTTTATATTACAGTGTATTATGTCCAAACCATTTTGTCCGTTCATTACACAACAAAAAAAAAACAAGCCGGAGGCGGGACGGCTTGAAAGTGGAGGATTTCAGGAATAAAATTAGAAATAAAATGACTTCAGGTCAGACTCGTTGCAAGAGAGGTCATGTAAGCAAAGAAATGCTCAGGGGAGCAACGCGGCAGTGACGACGTAAAGCTTGGCGTCTAACCGTGTCCATAGCTGAGACTGGAGCTCTTTGGATCCTTTCGCTGCTGGTGAGCGTTTAATGACGGCGTGTTTAAGAGTCTCGAAAAGCCTTTGTGAGACATGGAATCAAAAATACGAATCGGAGGGGTGATGACTTTGATGAAAAATGCTAAAAGACACAAAAGAAGACAAAACGCCTAAAAAGGACAAACCACAAACGTTTTCCTTGATGCTCATTTGGCAGCAGATTCCTTTGGCAGTCCACATGAGATTGGCAGTGTCTCGCTCAGGCTTTGTGACTACATGTACATATCCATTCACGCACACACACACACACACACGCTAAACATATGGCACACACAATTCTGGTCACTTCAATTAGAAATTTGTTGAGGGGAGGAAAACAACCTGAGTACCACAGTTCATGTTTATCCCAATGATATATTTCTGCTTTACGGAAATTATTTCTCTTATTTTTATAGGAGAGGGAAAATTGAACGATTTTAAACTCCCATCCTCTGCTCTTGAAATATGGACACTGGATCCAAGAACTCACTTCTGAGTCACTTAATTATTAACAGAAACTAAAACCTTAAGTATATGTGCCCAACATGCTGCACCGTATGCCCAGTGCCTTTGCAAAGGAATTCACAACCCTTAAACACCTCCAGCCTTTCTCAAATTACAACCACAAAATTCTTACTTTATTGTGATTTTATGTGATAATTGTAAATTTAAAGGAACGAGGTACAATGAATGGAAGATTTTTTTGCAAATACAAATGTAAAATGTGTGACATTCTTTTGAATTTTGCCCCAGTTTGTGAAACCAGTTGTAGAACTTTTCACCGATTGTTGTCCTTTTGTAATCTCTACCCAAGTCTCCAGCAAATTTCCTTCATAAGACTATCCTCGTTTTAGCTTCATCCTCCTTCTCTTCAACTCTGACCCACCTTCACGTTCCTGCACCTCCACAGCATAATACTTCTCCCACCATGTTTCAGATAGAGATAGTGAAATTCAAGTATCTTCACAGATCACCTGATCTGTGTTTGCGTTTGCACGTTGTGGGCCAAAAGGTTCGACCTGTGGTCCCATTTGAATAGAACACCTTTTTCCACAGGTTTGCTGGGATTTCTACATGACTTGTGGAAAACTATAAAAAAAATGCTTCTAACTGCTTTCTTTTAACAATCGTGTCTTTCTTTCCCCTGGTCGGTAAATACCAGATTTGCAGAGACCAGGACTAATAGTTGTCTTTCCAAACGGTTCTCCCACCTGAGTTGTTGATTTCTGCAGCTCCTCCAAAGTTACCTTCTGCTTTTTGAAGTCTTCCTTGCAATTACGCCACATTCTCACAACTATGAGATCATAGACTGATCAGTGCTGATATGTTTGAAAATTAGGGTGTTGTTTAATAATATAACTCCTTCAAAGTTATTCAAAGTTTTATCTATCTTATCTTCTTCCTGCTTTGTTCTTTGGTCGTCACATTGCTGTTTATTCTCTGATGTTTCCCAAATGAGCAAAGGGATTTTTACGCAGCTGCTGCATTAATACAGAGACCGAATTACACATTTTTAAAGGTTGAGATTTATTTTGGGGTGTCGGAGTGAGGTGAGCTGAGTAAGCTGCATTGATATTTGTGGTCGTAATGAGGCAGATTGAGAAAAAGTTCAAGGGTTTGTGAATACCTTTGGCCCTGCATATGCTCACTGTGGATACAGTACATGATGCAGTACTAACATGCACGACAACAGATATAAATACATGTAGCTTTTCATTAAATGCACTTCTGTGTCCGCAGTTCTCAGCTGAAAAAAAGGAAGGTGCATAAATAAAATTTTCCAGACAGTGTAGAAAAGGTCCATGTGTGCCCAGCACAGAAAACTCTGATCCTGAAAACACAGAGGTTCTGAGCCGTCCCTTTTCTTTTTGCTGTGGATTTCTCCTTGGTGACTGTATTGATGCTGGTCCCTTTCTTCCAGGCAGGGTTCTGAGTTTAGTCTTTTCTCCTTCACAGGTGGGTGCTATCCTGCATATCAAACCTGTGGCTCTCTGATAGTCCAGCGCTGCACTTCCTGCTGCTTCCCTGATTGGGCACCAGGGAGAGGGGGTCTGGCCTTATCAGGTACCTGCAGATGGGGCACAGTCAGGGATCGCAAATTGAATTCGGTTCTAATTGTAGGTTTCATGCTGGGTTCACTTTACAGCGCCATCACTTATAAAGGGCTTTTTTTTTTTTTTTTTTTCCCACTCACACAACGTCGTGCAGGTCGAGCCTGGTGTCTGGAGAGGGGTTGATGAGGATGTACGACAGCCTGTTGCCTTGGTCTGTCATCCCATCTGACACCAGAGGAAAAGAGGTTAGAAAGGCAGGATATGAACTCAGCACGGGATATGGAGCAGGAGGAGCTGCATCCGCTCAAACGGCAAGAAGTGCGAAGTTCGAAAAAAGAAAAGCACAAGCAAAACAAAAAAAAGAGAGAAAAAAAAGTGCAACTTACTAAACCCAGTTGGAGAAAGGCCCAAATGTTTCATCCTCGTTCGCACCAGTGAGTTGAGCTCCTGTCGTTCTGAGCGTCTGAACAGATTCAGCCTCTGCTGGCTGATCCGCTCCGCCGCGCTGCCCGGACCACCTTTGGCTCCGCTCGATCCCCGACCCCCCTTCCTGCTCAGCCGCCTCGCCCACTGCATGCTCTTCCTCCGGAGCAGCGGGTGGTCCGAGGAGTGGGAGGAGGTGGAGACGGGCTCTGAGGAGGTGGAGTTACGGTGAGCGCCGGTGCGGGACAGCAGGGGCTCTCTGGGTTCTCTGGTGTCCTCATAGTCTTCAACAGTGATGGATACCTGGGACTGAAAAACATTTGGAAAAAAAAACAAAACACTTTTCTACTTTAATATGGTTTGATTAATATGCTGCAGAGCTTTGATGGCTTTAATGGTTCCTCAGAACTGTTTGTAATTTCACAAAGAGGTACAGAAATATATTTTATAAAACATTAACAATTTCTAATCAACAAATTTAGCACACTTCACAATGATGAAGACTTCAGACAAGTTCAGCTTTTTCACGACAGCATAATCTCACACTCAAAAATGCATATATCTAGATACTGTGTGTGTCACTCTTCAAAAAGGGAAAGGCAAGAGAACATATTGGAATCAAAATAAAATAGTTGCACACATCAATTGATGGAGGTGCAGGCTTGAAAAGCTTGAAGTATGAGTACAGAAAAACGGAGCATAATGAGTTTTAATTGATCCACATTTCTTCTTAAGTGTCATCCTATTTCTGGTCAAAGTTTTCTCCAATGCACCATCTAATTTCAGAGAGACGTCAGATTCTCACAGAAACAACACAGTCAGGGTCGATATTTACCACTGAAGTTTCCACTGGAGCTTGAAATGAATCCTTGGAGCTCCGGGACAATGACAAGTCTCACCACCACAGGCTGTTAGCCACATTACTCAAACTGTTACGCCTGCACTCGTTAATCATAATGTACCAGACGATAATCAATCTGGGCAGCGTGCATGGAGAACAGATCCAAATTTGGAGCAAAAACTATCCTGGTTGTTCGGAAAGCCAGTGCTGCTGCTGCTGAAAAAAAAAGAAGGAGTTCCTCTGTAGCAGCACATTGCGGACCTGGTCGGGAACTCGAAGGTCACCTTTCACATCCCGGCCTCCGGTGTGATGAACGGTGGCCCTTACGCTGGCAACAAGCTCACTGTGCAGGAATTCATCATCCTGCCTGTAAGCAAATGCTGTAAAGATGGAGTATGAACAGAGATTCTCTCTATACACACTGAGGTGTGTTGATCATCAAAGGTCAACAAATGGCTAGAAGAACATTGGAACTCACTCAGACTTCCCTTATAAGTGCACTAATTAAGACGTTTAAGCCAAATGGAACTAAAACAAACAGGTCGCCACCACAGTGACTGAAGGGGACGGTGAAGACGGAAACAATTTCTCCAACAAGACTCTGGTTAAATTCTGCTGAGAAACTAACTGGGATTTTTACCAGCAAGCAACATCCCTACTGCCAAGTATGGTGAGGGATTTGTAATGCTGGGGGCTTGTTTCCCTTCCAAATGCCATTATGAACGGTTTGGAAGACCAAGAAATATATATAAGATAGGTTCTCATTAAGTTTTAACTGTGTAATCCTCTGAAACGTGAGCTGAAGAAAGTAAAGCAGAGAACTGAGTTTAATTTCACAAGCCACACTCAGACCCAACTACTGTGTTGGCAGTGCAAACAAATTACTTAAGTGAATCCTGTCTGACAACACGCAGGAGGTTTAAAAAAAGAAACATCATGCACTGATCTAAAGGAGTTCAATAACAGATGAGAATAAATCACCAAAGGTTACAAATTCATTCTAAAGCGCCGGGACTCCACTGAACCACAATGAGAGCATTTATCCAGAGATGGAGAATACATGGAGCAGTGGGGGACCTTCCCAGGTGTGTAAAGCTTCCCATTTCACTAAAAGAGTGCAGCAATGTCTCCTGCAGGAGGTCACAAAAAGAACAAAATTTAAAGCACCGGGGACCTCAATTGCCTCCCCTAAGCTCAATTAAACAAAACGAAATTGGGCAAAAATGGCATTAATGAAAGTAGATCCAGACCAAAACCGTTGCTTAGCACAAAGGCCCATCTCATGTTTGCAAAGCATCGTCTTGATGATCTTTTGGTAAAAATGTGCATCCTGTCACAAACGGGTTAAAAACAATACACCTTTTCAAAAACAAAAACAAGAAGCAGACAGTTAAACTTGATCGCTGTATGATGATTCCTACAGGGATATTTTATTTGGGGTTTCCGTGATGTGCTTAACACGGACGTTACGGCATGAGAACAAGGCTGACCTCAGACACTGGAAGCTTGTGGGCCTCCGTCCGGTAGATGCCTATAGGAATGTCTCCGGTGGAGGAACATAGTTTCTGATAGAGCCTGCCGTAGGTGCGAATCCACAGGTCGTCCTCTGTGATCTTCATCTGGAAACCAAACAAAACCACAATCGGTCTCCGAGGCGATCCCCTGTCCGCCCAAACTAAAATCCAGCCACTCGTTTGTTTGTTAGCTACTCACGGCGCAGAGGAAGCCTGAGCCGGGCATGGAGTCTAACCCCAGCAGCAGCCTGGTGATGGAGATCATGTAGTCCTTCACAAATGACTGGCAGGGCATCGCAACAAACAAGTAAAGTCATTACTGAGACAGAAGCCAACTGAAGGAAGATACTTGTTATTCAGGGAGAGTGTGTTTCACACCTGGTAGAGGAGAGTGTCCAGCATGCTAACGCTGAACACCTTTCCGGCGGCAAATGGCAGGCGGAACATAAAGACCAGGTTGGAGCCCTTCTCTCTTTCCTTCTGCAGATCAAACACAGCTAGGTGTCAGGTTTTACGGGCTTTCTGAGCGGATCAGAGGAGTCTGTGCCTTCTTTAGACTCTTCCTGTATCAAATCTCCCCCCCCAGCGAGGCCGAAACGATACTTAAGGATTTATTACAGACAGACTGACGTTCAGTCTTCAGATGAGACTCAACTATCCCTGATTTGTATGCGGTGGGAGAATAACTCTGATAGACAACATAAAAAGCTTTTACTGCTGAAAGAGGGAGAGACACTGCTTTTCTTAATGATGTTGGACCAATTTGAAAAACATTCAAAGGGAGGATGTCAGACTGTGGCTAATTTACTGCTTTGTTAATGGCTGTTATTGATGCCCAGAGCAAGACTCATTAGCTGTCATTGAGAATGCTAACAATGACAACAAACTGCCAGATATTAGAGCAAAAGCTCATCCTAACATCCTATTTATTCATTTTTGCTCCACTGAGACAATGAACTTTCATGAAAATGAACCATTTGTCATGCTTATTTCCTTTTTGATTCATTTTTGACTCAGGAAGTAAGATGGAAACAAAGGCTTTGGACTTTACCTTTTCCAGTTTGGACAAAGCAAGGGAATAGTGATCTTTGACTTTGAACTGCATGAACCGCATGTTTGCAGGATGTGTGAGCTCCGTGATGATGCTGAGAGCTGGAAACAGTCTGGGGTTGAAAAGCACAAGAACAATAAGAAACGTAAAATAGGAAAAAGAACACATTACCTTTGTGTGTGAAATTGCACATGAACGTTTGGGTGAAACTGACCTGAACAGTGTCTGGACGTTAACGATTGTTTTGGCGTCAGCCATGTAGTCCTCCTCTGCAATCATGGAGCTCTCTTTGTCAAACACCACCATCGTGTCCGCAAAAGTGATTCCACATCGCAGCAGGCTGTCCAGACTGCAAAAAGGGGATCAATTATGTTTTTTCAAGCCACACACAACACAAATTTTACTTGATATCTCATATGAAGAATCAGTATCTACACTAGTAATTTTACAAAGTGGAAACATATTTGTAGCAAAGAGAATAGGCCCAAATTCTCAACCTTGGGGTACGCCCTAAACCACTCTAGTGCAAAAGAAAATATAAAATTAAAAAACCCTTTTATAGTCGGTCACTAAAACCAAAATTTGTTTATTTTTTGTTAGAAACACACAAAATTTGAACAAAAATATACGGGATACGCCAATACAACTGTGAAGTTGGAATGAACAAGATAGGAGATTTTCTATTTTTTTCCCCCACAAACACCAGAAATAAAAATGTCGAGATCAGTCAGATTGGATTGAGAGGGTACGCAAACTGCAGTTTTCACATCTTGGTACAAATTCTCAGCTACATGTAGAGCATAAATCTAAGCCCCTCCACTGCAACTCTAATCCTCAGCTCAGGGTCACTGGAAGGTGAACTTCGACCTCTATCTGAAATCTTTTGCAGCAGGTAATGAGTTTTCTCTCATATTTGCCTTGCGTTTTGGCTCCATCTATTTTCTCGACTGTTATTGGTGTCCCCACAGGCCGATGCAGCCATCACCACGTTTCACCCTGGGGACGGTGTGCTCAGGGTGATTTGCAGAACTATCCTATGAAATGGTCTGCATACTGACCTAAAGGCTTCACTTTGGTCTCATCTAACTGAGCAACTTTTTCCACATATTTGCCTCATTCATGTCTAGGTCCATTAATGTCAGGATTTCAATAAACTGCATTTCAGATTCTGTATATAATGTGAAAATATGTGTAAAAAAAATACAATACTTTTTCAAGGCACTGAAACTAGGAAACATACATACGTTAGTATAAATGTAACAAAACTTACTTTTCAATGGAGCCCACTGTGTAGAAGACCATTGGGAACCAACAGATGGCTTCCAGAAAATCAGCTTCAGGTCTAAGCGAATGGGGAAAAACAGATTTCAGAGCGATTCCTACGCGCCACAGAGAAGAGCAAACGTTCCCACAGCTACAGTCTGCCCTCCCTCGGTGCTGAATTTACTGAAGAGACAAAAGGCCTTCTGAGAAAGCTGAAAATAACGGCACTACGCAGCAGTGACTCAGCATTTTATTGCCTTTTTATTGGATTCCACTCTCATTTGGCCAACTGCGTTCGTGTAGCTGCCACAAAAACAGGACGTGTGCTGAAAGCATTCAGCGTGTCACCAATCATGTTTACTTACACGGTCAATGGCTCAGTTTTTCTCCCCCACTTGCTTTTTTTTTTAAGAGGGGACCAATTTTACCATTCTGCGCAACCTAGATTTCGAGGCCCGCTGTCATTATTAAAAGCCGTGATTGGACAGCACCGGGATGTGACCTTTTTAGAGTCTGAACCTGGTTTTGCAACGGTGCAGAGGATGTAAGGAAAACCAGGCGGAAAAAAAAAATAAATAAATAAAAAGGTCTCACATGCTCTCCAGCAGCAGCACGATGGGTTTGAGCTCCTTCCTTGTTCGGTAGTAAGCCCGAAGAGGCACAATGAAGTTGTACAGACCATTTCCTGCGCTCTCCGCAGAAACAATGATCAATTTGTTTTTGAAGCCGTAGGAACGTGCATCCTCAAAAGGGATGTGGGGACAAGGCTAGGGGGAGAAATGTGAGAGATTATGGGGTTGTCTTCTGGCATAAGTAGAGATAAAGAAGCAATTTGGATTGCAGACCTTATCCATGCGCAGGCAGCAGAACGGCATCTTTTCTTGAAGAAGATGGCAAAGTGCAGGTGAGCTGCCAATATACGGAGAGTTCAGCGGGTATCCCTTCACCCACCTGCGGCACAAGCTCACATTTACCTCTGAATTTATTCAAATAACCTGCTATACAATTCGCTGTACTCACTCGCAGTGTCGACCCCACCAGTGGGCGCTCTCATCTTTATCGCCGTCATCCTTGCCTTCCTCTCCTCCTTCGTCCTCCGACTGCTCCCCCAGCAGGTCAAAGGTTGGGTTGTTGACTCCGTCCACCAGCTCCAGGACCGGCGCGATGCTGTGCCGTCTCTCGTCCCCTGAATCTCCCATGACGGGCAGAGCCAAGGTGTTTGCACCCCCCATCTCTACCCTGGAGCTGCTTCTGCTCCCTCTGCCGCTGCCCAGGCCTGTGCCTCCGGGGTCCTGACCCTCTGGGCTGCTGTCGCTGGAGTCCTGCAGGTCGATGGCAACGGTGCCTGAAAACATACCCACAAGGTAAAATATCAGCCACTTAAAACATGCAAAACGGTTCAGTAGAGTGAGGGCTGATGATTTGAGTGTGGCAGTTTTATTTTTGTCCACTTGGTGGCAGGTTTGTGTAACAACAGAACCTGACCACAGGCAAGATCCTTTCTAATCAAATGCAGGTGCAATGAATTAGAGTAATATGAAGAGTCAACATGTTTCAGTGATATGCTTAAAAAGTGAAACTCATATAAAGATTGAAGGAGCACAGTGAGATAATTCAAGCATTTATTGCTTTTAATTTTGACTAGAACATAGCAAATAAGACCCAAGAAAAGAGGATTAATAACTACAAACATTCTGCCATGCCAATCTCTCTGCAGTCAGTGACAGCCTCCATAAGGAGGCTTGCAACAAATAGGGCTGCTGCTACAGGAGCTGGTTATTCACATAGGGCTGTATTCAAGTAAATTAAGCAAAAGTTGAGTGGAAGGAAAACATGTAGCAGATAAAACTGCACAACAAACCATGCATGGCAAACCAGAGTTGGATAGTAAACTCTGGTTACATTTACTCAATTACATTTACTTGAGTAATTTTTTTTTAAAATTACTTTTAAGGAGCATTTTTACTACACTGTACTTTTTATTTTTGCTGTAGAAATTTTATTATAATTTTATTATCTCTACTCTTACTTGAGTAAAATCTCTGGATTCTCTACCCACTGAATGAAAAAACAAGTTTTAATCAAAAATCCACCAGACACAGACACACACCTACAGCTTTTGTAAAAATGTTGTACTTTTTTTATTGAAAGAAACTGATTTGGGGGAAAAAACAAAACAAACAAACAAACAAAAAAAAAACTCTTTTGCCTGAATTTGTTATATTTTTTGTTACTTATATTAATTATTGTCACTTTGGTTCTTAAAATACCAAAATTTCCTCTTACCTTTATATTTTGGTCCATCTGATTATGTAATTTGATCAGTTACTTTACATTTTTACTTTTACTTGAGTAAAAACATGTTGAAGTAGTTCTACTCTTACTTCGGTGAGGATTCAAACAGAGGACTCTCTAGATGCAGGGCTGCAGTGCTACTGATGGCACCACAGTGCAATTCTGTAAAACATATAACCGAACCCTATCATTTTCGAATGCAGAAATAAATTTCCTTCCCATTGATATTCTAATGTGTGGAGACGCTGATAAAAATGCAGCACAGCTATGAAGACAGTTTTGATGTCAAATCCTGAATGATGAAAACACCGAGATAGATTTCATGCAGTCATTCTGCCTTACTGACCCATGCTGGCGATGATGCTGTGCACAGGCAGGCGGGTGAGTCCGTGGTAGATACTTTGGTGGACTCCTCTTGAGTTTCCTCCCGTGCCTCCCCAGGACGGTTCCCTCTGACCCCTGACAAACGCCGAGTTCTCCTCTTTGGAGATGTTGATGTAGAAGCATGTGTCGGAAGCCCCCATGATGTGGCACGGCCCGGGATTCAGCAGGATGTTTGTGGTGTCCAGTCTCCGCACTGCGATCAAACACACCCCAAACCTGCAACCGCGCAGGCCTGATCAGCTCTGAGCGATAGATGTCAATGTGTAGCGCGTAGTGGTGCTTTCACTCACTTTTTATGTGCATGAAAGGACGCAAAAGTGAAACTCTTTCCTTGGTATTCTCCAAAGAATTTGCTTTCTTCCAGACGGATGTGATGCACCTCGTTGGCTGAGCAGCGTCTGTACGTTCGGTGCCACTGGTCTGATGAACCTGCGCCGCCGTCCCTGAGACAGAACCGAAACACACGTGGGAATTGTTGAGGCGTGACCTTTTAATACGTGTTATTTGAAGCACCCAGGGTCACATGAGAGGATGTTCCATCAAGGTTATAGTGGCGACGTCTTACATCTCTATCTAAGCTGCTAATCAATACTACAATCAGGGCGTGGAGGGAGACGAGGTCCCGCAGCTCCGGCTTAGTCATTCGTACTGTCAAGAGCACACCAGCTCTCTCAGAGGGGATGCGGCTTTACACGCGGGGGCTAAAGAGGTGACAACAAGAAGCAACGGTGTGGAGGTAGTGTGACTGTGGACAGTCTGCAGAAGAAAAGAGGCTCCATATAAATAGAGTGTTAAAAAATGTTCAATTTACAGGAACTGGCTGTGGGGCAGGAGAGAAGGATGGCGAGTTTTAGTCACCATCAGAGCCAAAACCCAGATGGCGTCAAGTCCAGATAAAGATGATTTCTCACATCGACACATTCTTTAAATTTAACATATAGGTTGGATTTAGCAAGCGGGTTTGCACTTCTGTTTCCTTGCTTTTGAATAAACATTTGTATAAGTTTGAAACAGATTGAATTTGAATAAAAATGCCTTTACTTCAGGTGCAGTTGCCTTACAAAACAATAATTATGTATTTTTTGGTCAGATTTTTTAATTATTATTTTTGATTGCATTATAATACCAAGAATAAAACCTGAATTTCCATATATCAGCGTACTATTGTTCCTGAAGTATTTGCTTCAGGAACAAATGTGAAGTTAGCCACGATAAAACTCCAGTTCTGCTTAAAATGTGAATGTAGCAGAAACTTTAACCAGAACATTATAAGTAAAATGGAAAAATGGCTCTATGAAGAGATGAAGAGCATATAAAGAGGTTTGGCATCTTTCACAAGCTTTTTAACAACCGAGACATTTTTTTATTGAACAACAAAGCATGTTAAGTTTAACTGGCAGCAAGACACTTTGTAGAAATTCAGTAATTCAGAGTAGAAATCAACCAAATAGTGTTAGCCCAAAATACCTGGTTATAAAAGCACAATTTGCTTTTTAACAACATGCAACTCACTGCCCATATTGGACTTCTGTTTAAAAGATGATAGTCTAAGTGTTTCTACAATAAAACTTAAATTAGCAACTATGACACATGATCATAACAGTTCCTGCATAAAGAAATGTGCTGTAAACCTTTCTGATGACCCTTTGTGGTTTTTTAGATCCTCCAGAGTCAGACGCTCTTAGCGCTATGTGACACAAGAAAACTCTCACAGTTTTATGTTTACTTACTCTCTATAAAAAAATGTTTAAAACTTTACATTTGTCACGTTTCAGTTATTTTTACCCTCTTGATAATTTAGGTAAATTTATGTTTTCAGTAAAACTATTTGTCAAATATTTGTGCTACAAGACTGAAAATCCTTTGGATTCAAATCATACATGAAGGCGTCCCACAGTAAATATAATTATCTTTTTTATTTTGTTGTTTTCTACCTGTTAAGGGCTTGAAAAGCTCCGGCACGTTGCTTAAAGGCCTCTTGGGGTGTAGTTCTAAGAAACGGGGGGGATGGAAAAAGAAAAGATGTAAAGACAAAAGCAGCTTTGTTTTGTTGGTTCATTTATTGGTCGTGAAGGGAATATCAACATTTAGACAAAATAAATGAACGAAAGGTGATAAACTCACTGTCCTCTGGAGGAGTGAATCAATAGAGTAATAAGAGTCGAGGTGCCGGGGCACACACAGTTTAAAGCCAGCATGGCGTACTTGAATTCCTCTTCGCACACCACATGATCTGCAGACAGAGAAACACATTAAAGACACGTCAGCTAAGGTTTTTATAGGCTTCAGTAAAGTGCCAAAGAGTTATTAAATGAGTCAAGTCACAGTGAAAGCATAATCTAATAAATTAGTAAATAAATTTTCAATGTTTCCCCCAGAAAACCTGCTGAGCCCGGTGGTTGGGTGTTAGGGCAGTCATTCATCCAGGGGCCCGTCCTGTTTTTGAGTTAAAAAATATTTAAAGTTGACAGGAAATTTGAAAATATCACTTGATAATCAAGTGTTATTGAAAGATTGGAAGATTAACACCTGAACACCAACTATAAAGCCTTACAAAATGCAAACATTTAAAAAAGAAAAAAAAAAAAAACTAAAATAAACAAGCAATGCTTAGCCTGGCGGGGGCAAAAGTAAAGCTTGGTGGGCTTTACTTGTACAACAATTTTTGTACAAATTGTTCAATTTCAAAATTGCACAATTATTACATAGTAAATGGTACATAGAATTACTTTCCTGAGGTTTTTGTCTTTAATATGGAAAATTGAGAAAAACACACAAAGCGTTGTCCTCCCTTACAACGTTCTGTTGTCAAGAGAAAACTGCTGGATTCAGTTTCGGGTTCAATGAAGCGCCGTGGCAACAACATGCTGCCGCCGCGCAAGCCACGAAACACTCGCATGCATCTCCTGCACTTGCCATTGACCTGCGGTTTACGTTCACAAAGCATGAAGAACCGAGCGCATCGAACTCACGGCTCAATCAAAACTCCACCCACAGCTTGTTCAGCTAAGAGGAGGAATCTCAAGTCGCTGTTAAAGTTTGGAGAGAGACGGAAAGCTGGAGCAACAGGTCAGAGTATTCAGACACATTCATCAGCTAACACCTAATGGAGCCACGTGGGTCAACCACACAACCCGAGCAAACACAGACCACACATTCCTTTCAGAGTCTCCTCTTGAAAAGGAAAATCTGATCGACCGGCTAATGTTTGTAGAGAGACAACCGGTGAAAAGGAGCCAAAGGAGAATCCATTTCCTGTGCTGGATATTTATTTTTTGATTGCTTCTTCAGCTCAGTGCACAGGCATATTAGGCTGCCTCTTAAGAAACACAGTTGATCTGGGCAGTAAAAGCACAGTATGTGCTCCACATTAGGCTATAATTGGTGACAGAGCATCAAAGCCCGAGATGGAGAATCGCACTCAGTCGGCTGCTAATCTAAGAAGCAGATGGTCATATAAGATAGAAATGCAGCTTGTGTTAAAATTAATGAGACGTGTGACTGCCTGAAGGTGACTAGGTGATAAACATGTCAATTAAAAAAACAAAAAAAACAAAACAAAACAAGGGACTGTGATTCTTCTGATTAAGTAGCAATGTTCCTTTGGCTCAGATCAGCACATCACAATGCAGCGCACACACAAAATGTGCTGTGGTCTCCCGCTATTCAGCCTGTCAGCTTATTTTAAAGTTAAAGCCTGTGTAGAGAAATGGGCATCTGCTGCAGAGGACAAGACAAAAATAAATAAATGAAGTAGTTTCTATGGAGCAGTCCTTGTTATTGTAGTCATGCACATATTTCCACTGAATAGCTCAAATTCCAAGAATGCAGAGATAGAAGCCACTGTCTTTTTATTCCTCCTCCGGTGTTTTCCTTGGTTCTTTGTCTACGATCACGATCTGGTTATTCCTCTTCCTATCATGGTTGCGCATCCTTCAGATTCCTGAACTAAGACCTCAAGACTAAATCAAAGACTTTGTCCTAACGCACACACATAAACACACATTTCCTTTTCCCTTTCATTCTTGCTCCAAAGACCTCCGCTCTTTTCTTTGTGTTTTCCGCTTCAGCCCAGGATGAAACGTCTAGACCGAAGCCTCCATGTACGCTGCATGACTCATTGCAAGTGCAAATATGGCTATTTGCGCCGTCTGAAACAGTGCAATTAGGACCTGACCACAGGTCCACCGGCTTAGCTAATTAAATCAGTAACTTTGTTACTGCGTGGATAAGTGGGCTGCTTTTAACAGTGTGTAGCTGCTTAAGCAGAGCACGCTTGGGGGGCAAGAGAATATTTTTGCTCAATAGAAATTGGATGAATAACCAAGAGACGAGCCGGGTTAGGACACGTATTGTTCCTCGACGTTGCTGTGTCTGCTGCTGCATCACAGCGACTGATCTTTTCTAATGAATGTTCAACTCCCATTAGGCTGAGTTTGCAGATCAAATTAAATTGTGTATCTCTTGCTCATTAATGCCTCCCACACCATCACTTCAGGAGTGTTTTCTAAGTGGTGTCAAAATTTGGCATCTGTACTCACACTGACGTCCGTGTGACTGCGCGCTCTGTGAATCAAGCTATTGTGATTTCGGGATTCGGAGAACAAAATAAACTCAATTTTTTTCTAAAAATTTTCCTCATCGAAGCAGACAGTGCAACGTAAATTAAGGAATTAAGAAATCGCGAATTTGCTACACTTTGAACGTCTGCTTCATCAAAGAGGGGACGGCTACAAGCTATTAGGCAAAGCACATTGAGCTAGTCATTTGTTTAGTAAACTAATACAATAGGAACATGTGAGAATAAAAAACATCAAAGCTGTTCACACACGAGTTTTCAGACTTCAAGCAGAAGATTCCTCCCGCAGAGCTGCGTGTTGATCACGTTTTGAAGAAAAGGCGTGATAAGGGATGAACATGAAACTCTCTCTGTGCACAACAATTCCTGCCCTGCTAATAACTAAAGGCCCGGCCTGCCTGCGAAGTGTTTCAACAGCGCTGCGGGAGGATTACCCTGCAGAGAGGGCTTGTCTGCCAGGTTAGCGCGACTGCAGCACTCTTCAAAAAGAGGGGGATTTTCTTTGCTACAGTGGCAGAGTAAAACATTAATCGTCGATGGAGACGACTGGGACTGAATTGGGTTCCAGATCGTCCAGGGCTGCAAGCAGCGAGATGTGCAAGAGGAAAGAAAGGACGCGAGAGAGAGCGCAGGTCCTTGTCGTTCACTCACAGATGACTGACTGGTGTCTGCCGTTGTGCAGGATGGAGATGGAGACTCTCCAAAGAGCAACGCTCGAAACTCGCAAAAGGCTTACAGGCAAGCTGTGCCAATCTGTCCCACACTTCCTCTGAGCTGGGAGGAGAGATAGGTCTGCATGGGCACTCCGAGGGAAAATACATGCTTTAGGATAAAAAGTCAAGTAGACGGGTTCAAGGTAGAGCTGGGGGCCAATCTGTTTCCATTGTTAAAGTGGGGGGGGGGGGAGAAGCACAAACCACACGAAATAAGCTTCCAAACAAGATTAGGAAGAAATATTATTTCAAATAGGCTGCTTCCCAACAATGCCAGCCACTTCGTTTTCACACTCTCTGCCCACCTGCAAACTTGACGTGGAACTTGTTCTCCGGCTTGAGAATCTGGACGTACAGGGGGCAGTTTGGAGCAAAGTCTTTGACTGCCCAGGCTCGGAGGATGGTTTGATGGTCCTGGCAAACCCCCCCCCCCCAAAAAAAACAGCGTATTGAATTGCATTTATCACAGAAAGCGGGATGGAAGAGAGAGGGAGAGAGAGAGACGGTAAGGTACAATGAGATCATAATAGACATCAGACTGTTATAGAGGAATGAAATTTGGACTTCTTGTAGTCAGATTTGTTAAGATGGTGAAGAATTACTAGTGGAATGAAGGTCATGGGATGTCTTTTAAAAATAAGAATGGCATAAAGCTTTACAATTACAGCTTAGCACTTATTCGATCTGAAGAGGATGAAAGTCATGCAGTAAATATCCATTGAATAAAATGTGTGATGTCTTGAACTAGACTCCACCAAAATACTTTGTTGGTTACACCTTTTGAAAATGATTTCAGAGACAGCTCCTTTCATATGTGCAGAAGTTTTCCAACTTCACCATCCATAGACTTGACTGAATATTTCAGGACTCCTTTAAGGAGAATTGGTAGAGTTCATTTAAATTGATTGATTTTCTGATACACCCTGAGCTTTTAAGGGCACTTAGCAGGTTTCTAGAGGATTGGGGTCTGGGCTTTGGGAAAGCCATTTTTCCCCATTTCAAAATCATCTGATCAGAATTTAGCCGAGGAGCACAAACAACCCAGAAACCATCAGTAACCAACCAAATATCATCCATTTTCCTCAAAAGATCTGGATGGATGGTAAGGCATTTTATTTCACGACGACTGTGAAATAAAAATAGCATTATGCTTAAAATCCCTGCAGGAAGAGCAAAAAAACTTTAGCCACGATTAATGCCGAAGAGAGTCAGGATCAAACAGGGAAGTGTTGAAGCACGTACAGCAGCAATGCGGTCCACTTCAAACCGGTTACTGAGGATAAAGCAGGCCTCAGCATCGTCCATCCTGCATGTAGTTAGTAGAGCCAGCAGCCACAGGAGCGAGAGAGGCAGACGGAGTGGGAGGGAGAGAAAGAAGAAGAGAGAATCGGGGGAGGCCATGAGACACAGGAAGAAGTGTGTTGTCATGTTACTGTCAGAGAGGACAAAAGAGGAAAAAAGTGGGACGACAGAACAACAAATGCACCAATGTAACTTTATCGCACACACCATTTTAAGACGAGATAGTGGGAGGTGAGGGGAATAAACAAGGAGGCTTTTTTTCCGTGACACTAGCATAACTTGTTTCATTTGCAAGTCAGTATCTTGCAAGAAAGTATTCAATACGCCTTGAGCTTTTTCACATTTCGTCACAGCCACAAACTTTGATGGCATGTTCTTGAGATTTTAAGTGACAGATAAACACAAAGCATGGAATCATAAAGGAGAGAAGAAATAAGCGAGTAAAAACCTGAAAGATGCGACCTGCATCTTTTTTCAGTCCCCTCTACTCTGATGCTCCAAGATAAAATAGAATGCCACTGATTGAAATAAGAAGTTACCTAAATAGCGCATAGAGTCAAAGTGTGTGTAAATTACTCTCAGCTGTTGTTTGTGCATTAAATATAATAAAAAGGTTCAAGTGGTATGAATGCTTCACGCGACGTTGTATCCGAATTCAGGGGGTGGGGGTGTGTTGGAAATTACAGGTGTTACTTTTGGACTCCAGACACTTCAAGAATTAATTCTGAGCTGCATATTAAACATTATTGACCACTGTGGCGCTTTTCATATCTCCCCAGTTTAATAAAACTGTTGTAATTAAGCTTTTAATAAAGACAGCCAGCCGTGATTACTCACTTGGCCCTCATAAGGTCTTGATCTTTGAGGGCAGACCCCTGCAGGTAGATGACTCTCAGAGCCCAAAGAGGAACATGAAGGACCCTCCTAACCTGGACGTCCATCTCAGCAGGGCAAAGGATCACCACGTAGTAGTCCTGCACACACACACACACACAGGAGGAAAAACACAGCCCAACGGTTTTAGACGTTTATGTTCGAAGCAAGGACGCTTGCAGAGGCCACCAAAAGTCAAAAAAGGTATTTATTTATTCACTTAATGCCAAATTTCACGTAAAAAAAAAAAAAATGTCTAAGTCATACTCAGCCTACATCTACATTCTGCTCTCAGTAACGAAAAGTAAGATGATCCCCAGAAAAACAAGTAAATATTCACACCTTCCCAGCAAACGGACTCACAGCTGCTCCAGCATGAATAAGTCAGAGTTGGATCCTTGCTATTGCAGGATTAATCCCCTGCTATGCCCTCGGCTGCTTTTTTGGCTCCTGGAAATGTTTAATTATAGGCAACAAACACACTACCACACATTCAGCGGACCCCTGAAAAACCTCCGTGTCCTACTTCAAAGCAGACCTGAAGCCGAGGGTGAGCGAAGAACTCGTTGAGGAAGTCCATGAGGAGGTCGATCTTGAGGCAGCTGACACACAGCACCACGTGTTTCTCCGTCTGCGCCCTGTAGCGGCTGTAGTTGCCTCCGGATTTCTGCCGCTCCATCCACAGAAAGGCCAGCTGCTCGAACTGCATCGAGGACGACATTTATCACATTCAACAGATGGGGAGCGGATTAGGTTAGCTGGAATACAGCAAAGACCCAGGTGGTATATGAAAAGAAAAACGATGCCTAGTGTGTGGTGTTTCCATTTGATCAGGGAAAGTGTTTGGGGGCAAATTAAGATAAGTGGAGATTTCAGGAGTGTGGGTGAGTGGAATGTGATAGCGCACATTAACAGGGAGAAACGCGTAATGGAAATATTAGTGCGGCTCAGACGAAACGGCACAGATGTTATCTGGTGCAACAGGAGGAGCGACGGATGGTAGAAAGTATTAAATCTGAGAAAATGAAGTGCTGAAGGAATGACGAGAGTTTCCTACACACTTCAGTTTGTCGCGCACACACACAAATCTACTCAATGTGAAGGTCACAGACTCCAAGTCGACACTGACAAGCAGAAGCCCTGGTGATTGCTCTGATGTGGATCCTCTGTTGGAGCAGCAATCGTTGCAATGAGGGACAAATAATAAAAAATATCGGATCTTACATCTTTGTAATTAACTGTTTCTTTTCTTGCAAGTGTTCGTTGTGCCTCAGACAAAATAAAACATTGTTAGCCATATATGCAACGGCTCTATCGAGTGTTTAAACACACCCCGGTTTATACTCAACATTTTGGTGATGGAAAAATGGAAACCAACTTGGGTCAACAAAAACAAACATATTTACCAGTAGGACAATTTGTTAAGAAAAGAAAAAATGCTATGGTGGAGTAAACAAGTGGTCGGAAACGTTTTCACACCCTTAATTTACAGCGTTTTATGAGGCACCTTTTGATTTAAGTTCTGCATTCAGCAGTGTCGAGTCCAAAGCTTTGCAGTGTTTCATGTCAGAGAAAAGGGAGTTATCAATTATTTAAGAAAATGACGGCGGCTGCATCCGAATCCTGGATAAAAAGTCAATAAAGACAGAGTTCAGGAAGGCTGCCAAAAGGTCACCATCAACAATGAAAGAGCTGCAGAAATTTCTGCCAAGTACTGTCTGTTTATCCTTATCTGACTAGAGGGAGAATGAGTCACGGTCCGATGAAACTGAAACTGACAATTCACAAAGGCATGCTATACAGATAAACAACATTAATTATCAAAACAACACCTCACCCACAAAAGCAGAGCGATCGCATAGTCACGATTTGCTTTATTTTAGATAAACCACAGGGTTTTTGTGCAGTTGAATAAATATGTTAACATTTTCAGTCGGTGTTCGCCAAAAAAAAAAGAAAAAAAGAAGAAAAGAAAAAAAAGCTGCAGATAAAGATGGACTTTATTTCTCAACACAAGCGTCCATCCAAAAACAACTGAATGATGACTTCAAGTTTTAGATACCAAAGCCAGAGTCTAAATCTGACAGTAAATCTGTGAGGTCACCCGAAGATGGCGGTGGGATGTGATGAACTTTTGCAAAGCTGATAAACTGATAAACTCCAACCGAAGAAGATTGACTGCTGAAACACACTTACACACAATACACACTTTTATGCAACCGGATTGTTTTATCTTCCTTCAGACAGTATAATGTCACATTTTATTTACGTGGAATTTAGAATTTAGAGAATTTATCAGTTTTAATTTTCACATCACAAAAACCGGATGTTTCATCAGGGTGTTTTACAGTATAAGTCATTAGGATAGTATTTTATGTTGCCCCAATTTATGCAGCCGTTTTGAAATTAATGATGTATCGAGGTTCACACAGAAAATATCAAGATTTGTTTCAAGCAAACTCAAATGATGAAACTGAGTTGTAATGAAGAAAATGTCACCTTTCTCCTAATTTTTGTTCAGAGTCACAGTCCTAAAAATCCCATCAGGTGACACAACCCCTAAAACTCCAGCAATTTGTCAAGAAAACCCAGTAAATCAGGTGTGACCTGTGGCTGTTTGCAGCCCAGACCATTGTACACCATGTGTACCTCTGTCAGGGTCAGACAGAGGTACACACTGAGTCACAAACACCCCCAACCACACACACACGCACACACACACTCAGGATGGGGGCCAGCAGGGGCCAGTTTCTAAATGTCACAGGGTATTTAAGGATGAAAGATGTGGAGGGGAAGTGGAGAGCATGAGATATCAAAGTTAAAGAAACGTTTTGCATAAATTTATTCATCCAAGTTTAGAAAAATGTTTTGAAACTAAAGTTTTTTTGTTGTAATGAGGGCTTTGTGCAATCAACCCGGCCCAGCTGGAATACAGGGAGCTTTTGATCATGTTAGCCTGGGATTCAGTCCCAGTTAAAGATGTAGGGCAAGCAGTTGTAACATTTAATATATCAACACAGTTACATTTAGCCGCATTTAAGATAAGCACGACATCATTTTTTTTCTTAAAATGAAAAATTGACGGTTAGCCATGGCCACATTATTACACAGTTTTCTTCTAAAGCATTGGAAAGTACTGTGTTCATAAATGTACTGTAATTTAAAAGCATTTAAATATGACTCATGAATGACTAATAATTCAGGCTTTTAAGTCAAACACTTGTAAAACTGTTGGAGTCCATTCATATATTACCTGTATGCAGAAGGTTAAACACTTTAAATGTAATATCCAACCAAATATTGCAAACAACCTGCTGTGATTTAGATATTGAAAATATTGATACTGCAAAGATGATTTCTGTTCAACATATTGAGCGGCTCTAGTCTCAATATCGTCACACTCCTTTGTATTTTAGTTAGCAAGTTTGAGTTATTAAAAATGTTTGTTATTTTTGTATTGTTACATCCTGGCTACTTGTTTCCACATTTATCACCAATATGTAAAAGTGAAAACCTCGTATAAGTTCAAACTCGAACGTATAACTACCAGCCAATTAATAGTCAATCATAAACAACCCATCTGAAAACCCTAGGTTTATATCTATTCAAATCATTTTTTATTTTTTTTTGCCTACTTTATGTAAGTTTTATTGAAGTAATTTCTTGAGTCTGGCTATTAGTTAGTTTATTCAGGGTTTCACAAGCTGGTGGCATAAACAAATTTTCACCTTGTGTCTGGATTTAGATTTATTTTTACTTTAATAAAATAAAATAAAAAAGTTTACTTTATATGTGTTTGTTTGATTTAACAAAACATGAAAAAGTGCAAGAAATCTGTGAGGGAAAATCACTATTCATGGAGTCCCGAATCTTCAAATAGAATGAATAATAATAATAAAAAAAGAACCATCATTTGGGTTGCATTAGTTGACGTGAATAGCCCTTTGAATGGTTTCACAGGCAAGACTGATTTTAATATTATAGTGTTGTATATTTGAAATTAAAATCCAAACTCACACAACTTGTAAACACAGAGTTATTTCAACAGGGGATGTCGATTTAAGTATTCTTGTGGGTAAGTAAAATTGCTCATTTCTGCTGGAAATAAATGAATTTTGAGTTGAATGACTATTGAATCTGTCAGGTGCTAAAATTGGTTTTAGGTTATTGCAAATTAAAGGAAAAAAGGAAAAAAAAAATTAAACAGTCCAGTTTACCAGCGAAGCTCATGATTGTCCTATAACTTATTAGTCGTGCGACTATGGAGGGTCTCGATCCGGAGAGAGCCGCTCTGACTGAAGGTAACCCACATGAAAACATCTGCTCAGTGGGAATGAATCCCATTAACACCTTTGCATGTACTGGGAGGAATACAGGCGCAGCTTCCACCTCCGGGTTTACACAGCCCTGATGAACAACCGCTGGGAAACCATCAAACCGATGCATTTGTCGAGGTGTTTTATCGGCCCCCATACGTGTGTAAACAGCTTTTCTGAGTCCCCTTCATAAATTTTCCTTTTATGGAGCAGCTCAGAGACAGGGATGGGATTTAGGAAATCGAGTGAGTGTGGAAGACTCTCTTGTTGCTCTCTGAATAAAAATAGTGTCGTAAATCTACGTAGGAAGCTGTGAGTCATCCAATTATTGTGTGAAGGGGAGATACAAGATTATTGGAGATAAGGGGAGGAACGTTAATGTTCTTGAGCATATTAAAAAAACTAATAATCTTTTGAGAGTGACAAAGTGACTGCTAAATTAATCTTTGTGATTTTTTTTCCTCTTGGTTTAGCCAGAGAAAAAAAAATTGAATTATATTTGAAATATAATTCTGTCTTATGCTTTCAGATTTTAATAAAACACATTAGAGTAAAACAAATTCTTGCCTCAGGGATTCCACCGCTAACTAAACCAACATAGCTTTTGTTAACATGACTTGAATAATGCCTGTACTCTTTTATGTAACACCATAAAAACGTAATTTATACCCCTTCAACATTTACACAGTTAAATCACAACTTTCTATTGGGATGCTGTACAATAAACCAACAAGAAATACATTTTCCCCCTACATAATAGCAAGACATGCAACAAATCCTCAATTGGAATTATGTATGGACTTTGACTAGGTCATTCTAACACAGGTCATACCTGCCCCTTGCTTCACCATTTAGCATCCTTTGATGGTGCGTTCACACCAAACGCGTTTATGTGCTGTGTCTATGTGCAGCGTTGGACGTGTCCAAACGCTCAAATTGCTCCAAACGGTTCAAATCGCGTCGCGTTAGACGCTCGAAATGCACCTCAACATAGACTTTGAATGTAAACCAGACACACCTGACACTCGAAACGCATTTGCCGTGAATGCACCATAACAGATTTTCCTCCTAGATTGTCTTGAATTTAGTTGCCTGGATCTTCCCAGTAACCAGCACATTTGACACCTCTAAAGAAAAAAAGTGTTTATGCAGAAAAATGTATTTTCAGACACTTGTAAACATTGTTGAAATTCTGTCCCGAGGTTTCCACAAGTATTTTAATGGAAAAACAACAAAAGCACTCAAAGGTCAGAAGTGTGCTGGTACATCAAACTAAAATAAAGAGTGTTGGTATCTGTGATGTCACCTCTACCCAATAACATATGTCGTGGTTCTAATGCATAAATGCATTTGCAAAACACTGTACATATGAACACTGTTTTGTTACCTGGATGGGAAGCACGATGAGTGCCACAAAGATCATGATGACCACCAGAAGCTGTGAGGGCCATATCTGCGGCGTGACGTCCCCAAAGCCCACCGTGGAGAACGTGACCACGCAGAAGTAGAGAGAGTCAAAGAGCGTCAGGTTGTTTCCTGCTCGCTCCAGGTGCTGGATGCCGCAGATGCTGACGCGGGTTCGCAGGGTGGGGAAAAGACGGACAGAGACGGAAAGAACGGCAAAGTGAGCATCAGAGACACTTCCCATGCTGCGAGAGGCACGGGCGCTCATGGGAGCCATTATTCAGGCGGAAATGTTTTTCACACCTGTGCAAATATCTGTGACTTTTTATGTGCAAAGACGGGGGCGGTTGCATGCCTGAACGCCTTTCTTTGTTGGAAATTTCTGTACCGAGATGTTTTGTGGCTGTTATCGTAATATTCAGCTGATATGCGAGTCAACTGGGAAAATGTCAAGCTCAAAGTGGTCAGAGAGCTTAACTCAAGCCGTGCGCACAGGATCTCCTTGAATTGCTCCTGCCTTTTGCCCCACGTGTGAGGCAAGCTGACACATCCTCCACTTCGCCGAAGCCATCACCTGCTGTCATTTAAGAGCACCTTCTCACTCCGGCAGTAACCAATTACCTCTCTTCTTTCTGCCGATCTCTCTCAGCTCCGATAGCGGCAATTTCCACTCCCTCTATTTTTCTTCCTCTTTTTTCCTTCTTTGCTGCCTCGTCTCATCTTTTTTCTCTCCTCTGCTATTCCACCTCCACTTTGAGCTTTGCTTTTCTTTACCTGTTGCCACTTCCTCCCTCGTTTAGTTGTGGTACTCACCATGTAAACATGAGACAGACAAGGGTGCTGATCAGAATCACGACCTGATTAAACATGGCTGAGTGTGTCCGCTGGATCGCCCTGTGGAGATCATTCTGCAGGAGGACACAGAGAAGGATATTTATTTCGAAAACAAACAGACGGCAAAAGCCGGTGGAGAGAATGTGGAAAAATATACAAAATATTAAAGTGAGATGAGAAGCTGTAATCCTTGGAATAAATAAAGCAGCGTGGATGGAGTATTGATGGATAGAAGAAATGCGTACCAATAGAACAAAAAGATGAAAAACTAAATTGAGATATGCAGTTGTGGCCGATGTTTATATGGCCTCATCATGGATATGGATATCATGTTAAATTGGGAATTTTAACAATGAATTCTCATCTTTTTCATGTTTATTGCGAAATTATTTTGCTAAAAACCTGGTTCAAAACCAGGAAACAAAATAAACATCATCAATTCCTCCAAAAAGAGTAAAATAAAGTTTTCACCCCCTTACAAATTTCCTTTGTTTTGTTTTTGTTGTCACATACATTAAATAATGATAACCTAATTAAATACAAAGACCAATTTACAATTGTTTAATTGGGGGGGAGGGGGGAGGAACTGGTTCAATTCAATGCAGTTCCATTATATCATTGTAGCTGGAGATGTGCTATATTTTGTTTTCCTTACTTTCTTTGAGGAAATTTATGTTTTTGCGTCCGGCATAAAATTCGTTGAGATTAAATTTAACTATAAAACAAACAAAGCCGTCACAGTACCATAAGCTTGGTTTGCTGTCAAATGAAGATAAGCAGCTTCTTCTATTATTTCTTGATTCTGAAGATCTGGTAGTAATCAAATCTGTGTGTGGCCAGTGAAATTAAACCTAAGCACATTTAATGTGTCATAACAGGAAGAGAGGTTTTCTCTCACAAAGGACAGGTTGATATGGTAGCTTTAGCCCTTCATAAGTTAAATCATCATTTAGAAAATAATGATTCAATGTGTAGCATGCAGAAGGTTCAACTTTCTAACGTAAATTTACCCAAACATAAATGGGAGTGTGAAAATATTATTGCACGTTCAATTCTGGCCATGTCAGAGAAAAACAAATTCTTGTGTTTAAAAGTATGAAGTTTTGTGCAGCTTAACAGCTTAGATTGATAATTAATAAGAGTTCAACATTAAATCATGGGATTCTCTCCTATCATGAGAGAATGCAGCTTAAGAACTTCAGTGCTTCACTTACTATCATGTTCTCCAAAGCATGTTTGGCCAACCAGCAATTCAGAAATACAGGGATGAAAATATTTCTCAAGGAGGGCAAAATCACCTGTCAGGAGAAAGAAAAAAAAAAGAGCAATGGAGTTTCTGTCATATCACCTCCTTTTATTACATTGCACGCTCCTGAAATCTCTGGTGAGACAAGAGATTATGTGAGGAAGAGCCTCTTGTTACATCCTCAATGTATCACTGGAGCAGGGGTCAAAACGAAAGGCCCGGCTTAGAGATTCCCATGCTGCCGGGGTTCAGTAAAGCATATATTTCCCACTCACAGTGATCATGAAGGGAACGGTGCTGATCATCTCCAAAATGAACGGGACACGTAGGACTTGCTCCCAAACGTTTCCCTGGAAACAGAAACCGCACACAGAGAGGTCAGGAATCTTCGCTGTGGCTGCGACTTTAGGAGTTAGCTCATATCGCTTGGAGGGGGAAGCTTCTCCACCATAAAACACACCAGGATGTACACAGGTTATAAAACTCCCCTGTGTAGGTTTAAGAGGCGAAGCAGCATTACTCAGTTTGCTCTAAGCCACGCTGTTCAATTAAGATGTCAGCCGTTGCTGTTTTTATGTGTCTGCTGCCTGCATGCTGACCTGAATCCGACTAGTGTAGGTGGACAGTCACAGGATGAGTCCACAGGAATCAGTCAGCTTTAAATGCTAAGACCTCCATCCTCCAGAGGAATCTGTGGAGGGAGCCCTTCATAGGCTTGCAGTCAAATACATCAAAAGCGGGGCAACCCATGGATGGATCCTCCCCCCTCCCAGCTACCTCGACACAGGGGGTTCCCCTAAAGCTGCTCTGATATATTACAGAACCATGTGAGTAAGCTAGAAGGCCCCTCAAACTGGAAGAGCAAACATGAAGACAACAAATAAATAAATAAAGAGAAACATTCATGCATATCAAATCCATCCAAATGTTTCCAACGCCGCCTGCAGACATCAGAGCCACAGACTTCACAAAAGGCTTCAGAGTGGCCATCGAGGGCCACAAGTGGCTCACCTTGTAGCTGAGATACACGAGCAACATAGTTTCTGAAAAGCTGATGAAAGCCACAAGCACCTGCAAAAAGAAAGGGAGAGACGGTAGGTAAGAGACGGTCGTACAGACACAGAGGTATAGCAGACGGAGAGAGAGAGAGAGAGAGAGAGAGAGAGAGAGAGAAGGGAGCAGGGAGAAATTAGGAGGCACAGAGATGAAGAGCGTAGGAGGAATCAGTGGGAGGGCTGATGGTTTTGCTTCAGAGGGAATAGCTTTAAATGAACCAACAGACATTTTTGTGTCTCACCGTTTTTTTTAAATATATTTACATGTGTATGTGTGTAATCGCTCTGCTAGTGTAAACACATTTTAACTACAGTAATTTCAGCTGCATGTGTCAAAACCCTGAGATGGCATGACATGAATTCATTGGCAAAGAAAATGCAAAACAAATGCTGGCATGTAGGCACACATGAGCCAGCCACGAAGTGAAAACGTCTGGTAGGTGACGCCGATCATGTTTAGATGAAGGTTTCGCGGCATCCTGACGCTACAGCACACAATAACGGTGGATATGAGCGCGTCCTGCCAAAACAATCAGTCAAACCAGAGGCAGTTTTCTCTGAGAAACAAAATACATAGCTAAGAAATTACAATAAAACTTAGTTTTGACAAAATACACAAACTTATTAGGCCTCATTCCTTTTTCTTATAACAAAAAGGCTCTACAATAGGTTTAGCAAGGATGTGCAGGATACACCAAGTAATCACTGTCAACTGGAATTGACAGATTTTTGTTTTTTTTTTCTGATCAGTGAGCCTCCAATATGTAAGTACTACCTGGTCAGGTTGTGTGGAAGTGGGAAAAAAAGACTTTTGGTGACATTTCTTTCAGCACCACTGAGATAAAATCACAGGAAGCAAAAAGACATAAGACACTTTTAGAAAGGAAACTCTATTTTCTAAGGAGGCACTTTGGCTAAAAATGGAAACTGAACATATTACAGCAAATTTGCTGCATTTTATCCACTTAAGAAGTCCAATTTTACCTGTTATGCATCATGACGGATTGCAATATGTTAGTAATCCCTTAGAAATGTCACAGTTAAGCTGCAGGAAACTAATGGCAGGAAATGCTTATATAGACTGATTCTATTTTCTAATGCCAGCCATGCTAACCAGACTAAATGCTTCCATAAAGTGTCACTTCTATAACTTTATTTTGAGATTTTGGTGAAATTATGTTCAGAGCTGTAAAACTGACACACATACAGCATTATAAAAAATAATTATTGATCATTCACAATAAAAAGGCTTCTCAAGGCTCCATTTATAGATAAAACAAACAAGTTAATTAATCATTTACCAAGTTAACAGTTATTTAAAGTTCTCAAAGACAAATCAGCTAAAATCAATATGAATGTATTCGCTACATCCAGGTCCAATGCAGCTTGATGCGTTTTGGTGCAATAAGACATAAACTATGCATATAAAATTGTGTTTTATAAGGTTTGGGTGCTTGAATAGCACAGTAGACAAATACAAATATAAGGTCCATCTTCTTCATAGTGAAAAACACAGAAGTGAAGCTGGACAAAAATCCAGCCTGCCTTCAATGAAGTGAACAAACAATCAGCAAAGCTATATTGTGACATATTAAAACCTTAATTAAGTTCCAGGTCATTTATTATCATCACATTCTTGATTTTAATATTGCAGCTGACTAATGTATGTCCCATATGTGAGTATTTGTGAATGACTGTAGGCTGAAAAATGTTTAACAAGGCATGTGATAAGAAATATCTGACCTGCAGCGCCCACAGCGGTAGAGGTCTGTCAACCCAGATGATGAGTTTCCTACAGAGACGACGGAGGGAAAAGAGGGTTGGAGGGCGGAGATTTGTTGAGTAAATACAATGTTTTAATAAATAGCTTTAAAATGTAAAATACAGGCAACTCTCTTTCCCCCCAAACGCTGCAACTGTGTCTACAAACACAACTGGAGTTGCTGCGTTAATTATGGCGTTCACAGCTGAAACACAGAGGGCTCATATGGCAGGAGCAAAGTCATTTTTTTTGCAGATTCACATTTGCATTCTTATTGTGAATGCAGAACAAGTGTTTCTTTTCCCTCCAAGGCGTGCTGGAGCGTGGGGTAGGCAGCTTGCCATGAACGCGATGCTGCCTGCAAAGGGAGGCGGCCTGAACTCACTGTGTCAGGCTCCTTATTCATTTGGAGCCAGAGCTAAGCCAGTGTCATTAGCCATCAATTAGATCAATAGGTCCCCTGAACAGGGAGATATGACACAGCCTCAGGTCTGTGCGTGCTAGCCAGAGCTCCTCTGTCTCTGTTCTAGTATATTACATACTTTATCTCCACTAGATCGCTGTTGATTAGCCTGCGCAGGCACTACGTACATATTATGCTGACAGCTACTCAATACGGCTGGATTGTGACAAATGAATGAGGTCCTGCGCTGCTTAATATCAATACTGCAGATTGCGCCGGTTAAGTGAAGCTGCATTGATTGCGTTACGCGGCGTTTCCGTCCGGTGAGACGGGGGTCGCGGGGTTTTTCGTCCTCCTGGATGTGTGGTTTCGTTCTCGGCGTCCGCAGGCAGAGGCCATCGCTCTTCATTAGAGCCGCAGCCGTTTGCATGCTTACCAGTCAAACTCACTCCAGGGACGGGATGATGTGTTCTGCTTGGTGCAGTTGACTCCGCTGCCACTGCAGGGGGCAAAACAATGAAAAAGAAAGAAAGAAAAAAAAAACACATTTATATATAATTCATTTTCTCTGCCACATCTGCAAAATTTAAGCAAAAACTCCAACATCCCCTTTTTTCTCCTGCAAAAAAACCCAAAAATCTCACGTGGAATCCTTTTAGCAGGATGCTTTACACAGTCTGCCATCTCATTTATATTGACCTGGTGTTCCTGTGACTGTTATCAGGCCCTTAAAGTCAGAGTTTCACCTCATTAATCCCCCCGTGTTATCGCCGGTTCTCTCACCAGTCCTGCCTGTCCTCTTGCGGGTTGTCAAGCAGGACTCTGACGATGTAGAGGAGGCAGCTCAGCACCTTCAGAGCAAAGTTAAACATTCGCACTCGCAGACCTGCGATGCAAATCGAAAGGAAATAGGCACTGAATGTTTTAAATCACAAAAAATAAAAAATAAATAAAAAAACACACAAAGACACATTATAGTATAATATGAGTTACAATTTATACCATTTCAAAACATATTGGCACTCCTGGTAAACGAGCATAAAAAGGCTTAGAGTAAATTTACTGTGCCTTTAAGTCATAATTTCACACTGAAAATTTCAGAAATACAACCTTTTAGAATGCTTATATTTATTTATTAATTAAGAAACAAATAGGGAATGACTTATTTTTTTATGAAACCCCAATTAAAGGCAGACCAACCAATTCCTGTAAAATATGTAACTTATTTATGTTTTCTGTTTCACTTTTTACTTTATTCAGTTGCTTTCTATCAAAGTATTATTATTATTATTATTACTTTCTATCAAAGTATTAGTATCTAATGTCATAAACGACATTAGAGGCCGACTGGAGTCACTATTCAAATTAGGAAAGGCAAGTGGACACACCATTTAAGTAAGGCAGATGTGTGTTGATGTTTTATCAACCAGAAAATCGCAACAAGAAAGTATCCGTTTGTCTAAATGTGTCCACATCTTCAGTCAAACATCCACGACGTGACGTTTGACTGTGGAAATAAAAGGATGAATCTGTGTCAAAGCGTTTACCTTCTACTCTGAGTGCCAATAAGTGTGGAGTTCTCTATAAGCGGCTAACAGGAAAAAAGTTAAAAACTCTGAATGAAGCATGTTTAATCTTAACAACCAGAGATACAGATGAGACCGTTTCAAAGAGAGGACAAGCTGAGGAAACATGATGAAATACGCAGCAAGAGCCGCAGAGCTTGACGCTCAAAAATGAAACCCATCTTTTTCACCAAAAGTGGGAGAAAATTGGCTCGAAACAAAGACGGGGCAAAACAGCAAAATTCACATTTCGTTTCCAGATGGCTGAAGGTGAAGCTCCAAAATTCGAGGACTTACTGGATCTTTGGTTTTTGATGAAGAAGAGCTTCAGACGCTCCTTGAAAGTGTTCTCGTTCACATAGAACTCCACCTGCACCCTACAAGAGAGGCATGGAGAGACGGGCAGTCGATAAGAGAGAGGTGAGGATAATGAGGAAAAGAGTAAACAAGGAGGTGCTTTGGGTAGCTGAGGGGAGAAAACGCTCCTTTCATTGTGCCAAGAAACAGGAGCCGAGAGGAGCGAGAGCTGGGAGGTAAACAGCAAAAAACAAAAACACAAAAAAAACAAAGGTGAGGAAAAGAAGGCGTACACTTGAGTAAATTGGAGATGGAGATGGAAAAGGAGATAATGATTGTTTGAGCAGAAAAGTATGAAACTATGACAGTGCGGCTGGCTACATTAAAGACTAATGGCTTTGGGAGGAAATGGTGTTCCTGCTTGTGCGCCTGCCCATCGGCCCAGACAGCCGCACTCGCTCTCGTTATCTCCACTGATTAAATATAGAGCAACAAATTACTTCCCTCTGATGTTTCTGCTGAACATGGGAGGCCATAATTACTGCTCTTTCTGCCTCCCCAGTCCGGCACCCCCCTGTTAGAAGGGACACACACACACACTTACACACACACACGCAGACATATGCATGTGCAAACGCAAAAAAAAAAAAAATAAAACCGCACACCTGCTACCTTGGTATTAGTAATATCGGACCAATTATATGTCCAGCTGCCGCGGATTTTCATGTGGCGGAAATGGTAAAGAAACGGCTCCACGTGTGGAGTCACATTATCAGACATGCTGTAAGGTGACTGCATTTCCTGTCTGACCACCTCAGGGGGGAAATTCTCCGCGGCTCTGCTTTGATTCAGTGAACAGAGCAGTGGATGACTCAGGCTGGACGTGAAATAAGTCTGGCCCCGCACGCTGGTGGTCTCCTTACACAACATGGGAGGATAAAAGAGGAGCAGAACAACCGGCGTCTGTTCTCCTGAATGCGGGAAGAGGTGGCGGCGTCGGCAGGGGGTCCTCTCTGTGTTCCGGGAGAGTTCGCTTTATCACCGGTCCACATGGTCTGACACACACCAAAGCAGCACACCTCTCAGGGAAGATTTGGGAGAGGGGGTAACTTTCTTTTGTTTCTATGGGAACGCCGTTTTTGTTCGCTTCCCTCAGTCTCACAGGAGCAGATGTGTGCAAACATGTTCCCGTGGATTGTGTTCAGCCATCGGAGTTGATGGCCCCGCTGCAACTTGTCGACGCCACCCCCTACTCCCCCCCACTTCTCTCCCGAGCAGATTGGTGACAGCGATGCCTTTGCACACATGATGGGGATTGAAAAAATAAAAATAAACAGAACACAAATCTGCATAGCTCCATCCATTTAGCACTAAAAGGAGGTTTTACTTAAGTTTTCACCTTCCATAAGAACAAGACAGTTGACATAAAGCATAATAAGTAAGTGGACGACAACGCATTTTGACAAGATTACACTTTGCAAATCTTAAAAAAAAACACACACACAAAAAAACAAACATCCAATCTGGCTTTTTTTTGTGCTTGTTTTTAAATTCCTAGACACTCTTTTAAGATGCAAACTCAACCACTCAAGCAATCGACAGCGTATGTACTCTAAGTACTTCCAATATAATGCTGTAGCATCCCACAGCTGTATGTCTGCTACTGTCCTCTATTTCTTCTGAAAAAGCTTTGCTGTGTCAGATTCTTGTTTGTTATTCTCATAAAAAATCCTGCATATGCTTTTATGATTTCTTTCTTCCAAGGTAATGTGTTCTTTTACAGCAACATCCATCAGAAACAGCACTTTTTCATCTCACGCTGACAGTGTTTTTCTATCATATCCAACGTCTCCAGTTCCCCCCCCCTCTCCCCCTCCCGATTTCATTATTTCCCCAGGACATTTTAGGTGACTTATGTCCTTAAATTCAAATAAACACAATTTCCTTTGAAACTCAAATTTCTTTCTCGAAGCATGTTTAAACTTTGTCTTAAAGCTACAGTGGCATCTGAAATGAACGTTTTTAAAGCGGAGTTAATGACTGAAAGCAAAGATAACAGTGTTGTGCAAAAGTATTCTTTTTATATTTTGCTTTTATGACATTATAACAACAAATTTCAAAGCACTTATTGGGATTTTTATGTGCTTGACCAACAAAGAGATACCATCAAAATGGAAGTGGTTTATGACCTTTTAATGAAATAACAGCTTTATTTTACCAGCTTTGCACATAAGCCCCATCATATTGGATGTCGACAGCAATTTTCAAATCTTGCCTCAGTTTCTTCATTGGATTTAGGTCTGGACTTTGACTGGGTCATTCTAATCCACAGCCATTCCTTATAAATGTGGTTGTATGTTTAGGGTCGCTTTCCTGATGAAAGATGAACTTAATCTTCCCTGTCTCTGCTATAAGAATTGATAAATTCACACAGCGTGATGCTGCCACCACCACGTTTTACTGGGGCATTGCTTAATTGTAAGGCTCAGGTTTGTGGAGCGCACCACTAGTTGTCCTGTTTAGAGTTTCTCCCACCCGAGCCGTGGAACCCTGGGTCTCCTCCAGAGTCGCCATGGGCCTCTCTGCTGCTTCTCTGATTAATGTGTGAAAAAGTTCAAAGGCTCTTAAAACTCTTGCCAGGCTCTTTGAAGCACAGTGATCTTCTATGTTGTTGGGTTGGGGTCTTTAATTAAGGAAAGAATAAATAGAATTGACCACTACATACACACACCCGAATGTACAGAAAAGCTAATATTTACTAGATTCCTTAAGAAAATGTTAGTTTTCCAAAAAATTATATAAATCTGTGGATTACTGTGGATTAAGAAATTACATTTCAATGTATCAAATAAAATAAAATCCTTTGATTTCTTCGAAAAATATCAATTGAACAAAACCATAATTGAAATCTAATAATAATAGTAAAGAAAAATAAAAGATCTGAAGCTTTAGCTCCATTTTAACAAAGAAAGCATGCTTTGAAGAGGATGACTGCGCATCATTTTGTAATGTGGAGTAAATCTGTCTTAGCATGCACAAGTGTGGGCCAAAATAAGCAGACACAGTTAGACGGACAGACGGACCGAAGGAGACATGCAGAGGCGGATCTTAGAGAGGGAGAGAGAGAGAGAGAGAGATTGCCGAGCCTTGTTCTCCTGCTTTTTCCACCCATGCCTTCACTCTGTAATGACACAGCAGTCGGCCAACTAATGACACAGTAAAAGAAGCTACAGACGCCTAAATGTGTGCATGGACACAGCGGCACTGTGCCGGCTCCGCGTTTAAATTCGAAAGCAGTGATTGAGCGAATAAAAAAGGAATAAAGAAGCCTTATTTCTTATTAGAATTTATTCAGCTTAATGGCTGAATGAGATGATCTAAATTCACAAGTGGAGTCAAACTGATATCTGCCTGGTTCTGGTGAAAACTACCAGGCTGTGAAAAAAAAAAAGTCCCCATAACAGATTGGGTGTGGGAGACATTAAAAAAAATCTTAAATATAAACTTATTTCCACTCCTCAGCTTGGCATGGCACATGAGGAAGCTCAGATCTGTGAATATCACCAGTGTTTGTTTCCTAACATGAAGCATGTCGTTTCTGTTTTGTCGCCCCTGTGAAATCCATCTTTTAGTGCAGAACGCCGTGGGCTAAAGCGTGTAGTCGTTTTTTCCAATCGTTTCCGTGTCGTTCACCGACACCATAGAAGGGATTACACCTAAAACCTTCCTGAACTTTGTTGTCTTTCAAAACATAAGAAATTGTGTCTGTGGAATAGCCTGGATGCCAGGAGCATCTGTGGCTCCGGCTTTTTATTGCAGGTCATCAGCTCTCGTGTTAAAAATCGCCGATGCCTGGAATGCATTCTCAGATGATAGGGATAATGATGTACGCCCTTGACCTTTCCTCGCTCTCTCTTTCCACAGGTTGGTGGTAGTAGATGGTGAGCGTGCAGCGGTAACAAGATTGTATCAGCACACAATGGGAACACAGATTTCAAGCAGTTTCTTTCTTAGATTAAATGTTAGATTTTGAAGTATTCCTGTATTGTATATCCTTCTGTTCTCTCTCTTTTTTGTTGGATATACTTTCCAATAATTCAGTTTAAGTCAGAAGCTGCTCTCCTCTATGAATATTTTCCCTACAGTAGGTCATTTCTCATTAGCACATCATGTTCCCCTCATATAAGAGGCAGCCATTGTTAATCTGGATGACTTCATCAACATGCCTCTCATTCCCAGCACACTGATAAACCTACCGGGTAGAATTTACCCAATAAAAGGGATGAAACAGTTTGCAGACTTTTTATTTGTACAGTTCAATTATTTCCCCTAGCAGATGCAGAAGTTAAATTTACCTAAATGTATTTAGATACATTCAATTTTTACATCTTTACATACCTAACAAAAAAATGTTCTACACTTGTAAAAACTGAAAACTGATTCCCAAAAAATTGTATGACTTGCACACCAATTTTCTAGAGGAATCAGAATATTTTGATTCATGTTAAGTTCTCATGGCCATGGCACAATTTTGAAAGTTTAGACACAACTAAAACAATAAATAATTCAATTGCTATTCTTTTTTTTTAATCATAGAAGTATGGAAGTACATCACCAAATTTATGTTAAATGCTTTATCTACTTACAGTAATTGTAGCTAAGTTGAAATGTTCACTTTCCACATCTGAATTTATGAATGAGATGTGAAATTTCACTTCTAAGACCCAATATGCTTGGCTTAAATAACATTTTAAATGCTAAAATTTAAAACAAATCAACATTACGGCCAATAAGGATTCTAGTTTCAGTTTAAATAAGCAAAAGGATGTAGTAGAAGTGTTTTATATCTGACATAGTTTAATGATCTTATGTCCTGAAGTGCAGATCATCCGCTTTAAATTTGTGCTATTTGCACCCCAAAGGAAGGAAAAGCTAAGAAATAAAAAAAGTCTTCTGTAATTAGCTCTCTCTTTCCTAAAGGTTCAAAAGTAATTGGATGAATTTACATAGCCCTATATAAAATATTCATTTCCAGTATTTCTGTGTCACAAATCCTTATGGAGGCAATGACAGCTCATAGACTGGAGCCTCATAGACAAAGGGAAGGGGTTCCTTTTATGCAATTTTTGCTGGGAACTGATCACAATTGACATCAGTTGCTCATTAGTAGAGATTTCTGTCTTCAGTTTTATGTGCAGCTCATTTAGCCTATGAGGTAAAGGTGAGTTTTCCTGTGTGTTTAGATGAGTTTATTGAAGCTCTCTTGGTAATCATGGAAAGCAGATTTGTCACTATGTTGGTCGGACAACCTCTTTACCCAATCACATAGAGGTTCAGCTAGAAACAGGCATCTCTATTGGCATAATTAACCACAAACTTTCCTCAGAAGGGGGGGAGGGGGGGTACAATGTGTAAAACTTGTAAGCAATAAAATAGATTAAAAAGAAAAAAAAGAAGTTCCTGAAAGAAATGCTTCTCGATCACAACAAAACAGATCATAAACAAGGGCAGATGAGTTCAGTTACACTAAATGAGGCAAATGAATGACATGACCCGGCTCTAACATCTAGCAGAGAGACAAGGTGCACTGTGCTTCGACCAAGCAAAGGGCAGGAGAACAGCTTGTCCCTGACCCAGATACAACAACCATCACCCACATAAAAGAGCAAAGACGGCAGGTGGAAAAGAACGAGGCTGCGTGGACACGTCCCTGCACGAGAAAAATCTATTTTCCAGGCACATTTCTGCATTTTATGACTTACAATCCAGGGATTTATGTTAACGGAGGAGTCAAACGAAATGAAGAGCATTTTTTTAATACTCCTCGCTGTTGCCACCGAATCGATTTTAACACTCCAGTGCAGCAAGCACTTTCATAAGAGCATAATTATGACTGAGGCATTTAAAGAGTCTGCTATTCTGTTCATTTACCAGTGCAGAAGCAAGAAAGAAATATATAATTATGAGTGACAAACTGCACTAATGCATGTAGATTCCCACCCGACTTAATAGTGAGTCGTAGGCCATAATTGTTTACAAGAAAATTAGCATTTAATCCTACGGCACATTAGAGCTAAATACAAACGTACATCTGGTGAACTACCTTCTAAAAGACAAAAACTTCAGTGTTCACTACAAAATGCATCCGCTGCTCTCTGGCTTCTGTCCTTTTGATACACTTTCCTAGTTTTCCACAGGCATGAAAGCTGATGCTGTGAAATGCAGCTTCGGTTCAATTTTAAACTCATTGACTGACAGAACAAAAAGATGGCAAATAGCCCTGCATTAGTTATTCTAATCATGAAATAATATATGGTTTGACTTGGTGCTCAACTCTATTAAAAGTGCTTCAATGAAACCCTATCTTTCTATCTCCCGAGACTACATTAGCTCCACTTGTGCACAGGCATTGCAGATTTGATTAGATCAATGGGAGATATGGGCCTTTTTTTTCACACTAGGCTTCAAAAAATCTCTTTGAGAATAATGACCGATGCAAAATGACTGAAACATGAGAGAAGAACTTTCTGTTTTTCTGTCCTTTGTGTCATTGAGCTGCTTTGGACTTGAAATGTAATTCTTTTGGTGTTTGAGGCCATTGCGCCCAACGGTTTGCCACACTTTGGAGGATCTGGGTCTTATAGTTACATCAAATCTCACACTGCAAGACCCCCAAAAACAGTCAGAGACTTGCTGGCTTGCCCCACGGCAATGTTTCCGTGCGCAGCATGAAAACACCGAAGTGTTAACATTGCGAATTCAAAAACCTCAAGGCTCGTCATGGGAATTCGATAGCTACCTCATTAAGGCATATTTGCAGTCAAAGATAGAATAAAAATAAAGTCTTGGAGTCTCGAAGACCGTGAGAGACAACCTGTTTACTGTCTGTTGTCAATACTACCTTGGGCTGTTGTTATCATGTAATTAAAAGAGACAGGGTGCAACCAATTTAAGCCAAACACAGTACGTATCTAATTTGATCAATATGTTTATTCTGATTGGAAGTAAAATCTATGTTTAGAGTCGTGATTTCAATCTGATAATCAGTTAAAAAAAAACTAGAGTATACAAAATGCTATATTTTCAGAACAGATACATTATTTGCCTTCAGTACTTTCTTCTGATTAGTCTCTCTAAATTATGGTCAGGTAGGAGACCGTACACACATGGTTGTTTGTCCTATGTGTCTCCATGTTGCCTAGCGATGAACTGGCGACCTTTGGGGACTGACTGAAAGCCATTTATTAGAGTATTTTTCAAAAAAATGTTTTGGTCTTCGCAGACAATTGAAGCCCAAATCTTCTAATAAACCACGTTGGCACATTAGGCCTTGATTTTCTATGCAAATGAGGCCTATTTGCTGTAAAAGATGCATTAACCTTTTTTCTGAGTTAATACATGAAAGACTTTATTAGGAATTTTCTAATGTGTCTCTCCTTTATTTACCTTTTCTCTTCCATTCAAATTAAAGCTTATAAGTATCTTATGTAATAATTAGATTCATGTGCCAAAGGCAAGGCTGATCACAGGAAAAAAATGACGCACAATACAATTTTTATCCCCACATTTCTGGACAGAGATGGCTCATGGCGATTTGAGGTCCTGCATGAGCAGAATACAAATCCTTTGTGAAAGACTCGCTCACACACTGTTACGCTAACAGACATGCATACTGGCATTATTGAGAGATCATGTTCTACACTGGTCTCACTAGATTAGGGTTTGATTAAAAAAATTAAGAGGGAAGAAAAGAAATTATTGGAGCAGCGCCAGTTGAGAAGGAAACCGAGTGAAGCGGAAACAAGTAAGAAAGAGGAAATAGTTTTAAGATCAAAAGCCTGTGATTTGTACGACAGTGGTTTGATTGCAGCTGAGGAGATTTTAGCCAACTTTCAACAAAACAGACATATGAGTTAAACTCAGATAGGAGTAACATTTTTGCATTGAAGCGCATACTGACCTTCTTTGATATTCCCCAGGATCAAGTGTAGACACAACAGGATTTTGTAAAAAAGATAATACAACTTCTGGTGCCAGGTTGGCAAATATCAAACTCAGAACCAGACAAGAAAAATATAGTCATTTCCGGACAATCGAACATGGTTTAAGTAAATACGGGGAGTTTGTTTGACTGGCAAAGTCCTCAACAGTCTGAGGAAGATTTGTACTTGACTGTTTAGTCATCTGGCATTTCCTCCAAACAGAAGCCTCTGACTCACAGGCAGAAAATATAAATGTTGGTTTGATCAGAACAGGCACCAGAATGTTCCCAGTTTAATTTTCCTAGAACCTTCTCCAACAAAAGGACGAGTATTTGCATGCTTCTCTCACTTACAGTGCAGAAACACAAAACGTTAGGAACTCTGCAGAAACCAAACTTAACAACTCATGTTTCAGTCATGGTTACAGGTGCAGCTCAATAGCTACTTACTTATTGGTATTTTAAAAAAGTTATTGAATGAATTCAATTCAAATGACAAAACTGAGATTCCAGGGTTTATCTCTGGACATTTTTACATAAGACAAATGAAAAAAACTAAATTTACTACAGACAAATTAGTTATGTCCATTTGTTGTCTATAGGGCTGGTGCCTGTCTTCAGCTGTAAACGGGTTAGAAGTGGGATTCACCCTGAACATGTCGCCAGTCTATCACAGGGCAAAAAGTCGAACCATGTGTGCACACACACACACACGCACGCACACACACACACACACACACGCACACACACACACACACACACACACACACACACACACACGCTCCTGAGGATAATGAAGAACAGTCAAATTAATCTAACATTCTGGGAGCCCTGTACTTTGAAATATATATTTCAGTTCCAAATTCACTTTTTGAATTTAAGTGACTCCCTAAGTAAATGTAAGTATCTTGCATCTAATTTACTGAGATCCTGCTGCATCTGTGTTTTTGTCTCATAAAACAAGAAATTCATGAAATGCATTATTTTCTCTGTCTCTGTCAAAATTTAATTAAATTAAAAAAACAGCAGAGGTGAAAAAAAAAAAAACTGGTTTATGCAATGCATGGAGACGTTTTTCAGAGAAAAGAATAGGAGATCCCCATATGTGAAATTAATCATTAAATCAAATTTATTCTCCAAAAGTCTCAACTGCAATCTTGTTCAACAACTAAATCACATCCCACTGGGCTTTAGGAACGGTTTTGAATAGAGAGAGAGAATGAGGGAGAGCAGGAGAAAAAAGATTTGGAGCCACTTCAATCAGATGCAAGATACAGAAAAGAGGGACAGAGGGGGGGCTGAACATTAAATAAGGGTGACACATGAGACACACACACACACACACACACACACCCAGAGGGATTCAAACAGAAAGGAGAGAGGAATAAACTGGGCCCACTGAGGGTGACAGAAGAGGTATTACTGTGTTCAGTGATGTAAGATTTTTTTTTTTTTAAGGCAGTGCAGCCATGTGTGTCAGGGAGATAAGTTTTGTGTAAACATACTGAGATTCTGATGTTTGAGGTTGGATGTGGTCCTACTGGATAAAAGCAATCTGAGCACCGGCAGCAAATGAAGGATGCTCGAAATGAAAAATATTAGATTTATGGACCAGGGCTGATAAACTCTGTGTGATTCAGCTGTAATTAAGTTTCTGTCACTATCAATCATAGCTCTCAATTTCCCTCTAATCAGTCCATTTCATAGCGGCGATTACTCCCCAGGCGCTGACATCAACACACTGCGCCTCTGCCTGACCACTCTCTCCACTGCCACAACATTGCGAATATTTGCGGATTAAAGCAGCATCAGTGCGCGCTGATGGCACAAGCCAAAAGGAGCCAGAAAGAGTGACAGGTGTGTGGAAATTCAAAGAGGTATATTTTCAGATAACAGTACGGTTGGTTTAAATTAAAATGGAAAATGGATGCAGAAAATTAAAAGCATCAAGTGGAAATGACTATTTCAACGTCTGAGCATAAAACATTCTCATTTATATACTGCTGTGGGATTTTAAATCACTTTGGGAGCAAAAATAACACAGTAGACAGTTTACTGTGGAGAAAAAAAAGTTACATTACGTTGGCTGGTTTTGTTTTTGCATCATTATCATTTTCTTTCTTCAGACGTCAGACGTCAACTTGTGATATTTGTCCTCTGGTGCAAGAGGTGTCAGGGATATTTTTGCGTGTGCAACATGTTCTGCTAAACCTCACTAAAGTGGGATTCCATAGGCCTTAAAATTGCCTCCACGGTATGTCTAGCAAACTTGTTAGTGTACCAACTGTGATCAAGTTTAGCTCAGTTTTTCAGACAGATGGCTTCTCATTTTGTAAAAGAAATCGCTGCAATGATGCAGAATTCACAGCTGAAATCGGAGACGGTAAGCCGCCAGGTCTCCGAGGCAGAAAACAACCCCAGCTGGTACAACAATCTTCTGCTGAAAATATGTCTTCAGTTCTGGACCGCACTTGTTTACAGCAACAACTAGGGCGTTTGTCTTCTGGCAAACTTCAGTTTTGCTCTAATGAAGGTCACATCTGCACCATCAGTTCCTGTTCCCGGCATATGCTTATATACTGAAGCTGGTATTATGTTTTTCTGTATTTCCTGGATCGGCTGGTTTGCTTTCAGGCTGAAATTCTCTCGCTGGATGTAAATTTGACATTTTTAACATATCTCCCTAAAGTCAAGATCTCTGTATAGCGAAAACTGAGAAAATGTGATTTCACATTTTCTTAGTTTTCTTTTCAGTTTTGTGAAACTGAAAACAAAAATGAATATTCTGTTAAGGTATTTGGATGAACCTCCATTACTTACAAGCACAGCTTTTAAGACGGTAGAGTGAATGCTTGTTTATATAAGTGGAAAAGAGTCAAAATTCCCAAAAGATTGCATTTATTTTTGCTCATGTTTTCGGGTAGCACAAATTGTCTCTTTGTTACAGTAAAGCAAAAATGCACTGTCCAGTGTGTTGTTAATGTCTGGAATCAACAACATGAAGTTACACAGCTCTAGAGCCACAGACAGTCCCTTATCCCCTTAGCTTTTAGGTTTAAAGGGGATGCATCCACCCAACACCACCATGTTAAGGTCATCGTGATTGTCTTACCTGAAGCACTGTTAGTTTTGTAGTTTCCCCCCGTCAAAAGTCTAAGAGATCTTTAGAATGTTTGCTTACAAATGTGAGGTAGGCCTTTGTGTTATTTACTTTTTTGATCAGAACTGGTTTTTACCATCAATCTCTCACATGTTTACAATTTTGCCCAGTTTCTCTTTCTTAATAAAATCAGCACCAACTAACAGAGAAGATTGAGGTCATCAGTTCTTTAGACGTTGCTTTAGGGTCTTTTTGTGACCTGTGACCTCCTGGATGTGCCGGGAATGTGCTCTCAAGATAATTTTGGTAGGCTGACCATTCGTGGAGACGTTTCCCACTCTTCCATTATATACATATTCCTTCCCCCCCATCCCCCATTTGTGTATTGGAATCTCAAAACCTTAGAAAAAAACTTTGTGAAACATTTCCAGACTGATAAACGTCTGTGACAGGCTGAAGTACAGTGTGTTGCTTTCCGAGCCTACTTCATGCTGTCAGAGAGGTTCTCAGGTGACGTAGTAACCAAGGCTGGGTGTGGATAGTGAAATTAAAGAAAAACGATGAATGTGGTCAATTATAGTTCATACATAATTAAGGGTGATAGCTCTATTTTCACATTGGGGCACAAGTATAACTTTTTTTGGTACAATATTAGCATTTGCTTGATGATCTGACACATTTAAATGTGACCAAAACAGCAAAATCTGCAAGGCAGTAAACACTGATACTGTACAATTAGTCTTTCATTAGTATTTAAAGCAAATATGCAATTTTTAAACATGAGAATCATTTTTTTGGCATAGGTTACTGTTATATAAACATATTTCTGACATATCCCAAAGTAACAACTATGTAATATTACACAACCCTGACACTAGGTGGTGGAATAGAAAATGTATTTTTTGAGATGTGAACTTTGACCTCCATTTGGTCTATGTTATTCACCTTATAGATTTACTGTGAGGAGAAATTAGCCCTGAATTTTATTTATTTATTTTTTTTAAATATGAAAATCTGGGGAAGCCAGTGAAGCATCAACTCACACCATGAGTCTTGAACCACAATACTAGCCAAGTTGATGGTTTGGCCAATTTAACACTGTGTATTCCTTTCCTCTCTGTTTCAAGAGGATGATGTAACTGCACTGACAGAGAGAATCCCTTCTTGTCTCGCTGACTTAGAAAAAAAGAAAAGCCAACAAAACCTCTGTAATCGGGTCTCTGAGGTCACGCTTCACCGGAACATCAGTCCTTGGGCAATAGCCGACAAATTACAGAAGGCCAGAGGAGCCACAGTCAGAGAGAGCAAATGGGTTCAGGCTTCTGCTGAGCAGCCAGTGACCCACGGGGTCAGGGAGGAGATACACTGAATGATATTATTTTCCTTCATTAAACTGCAAAAACAGGAACCATAAACTGTAGTAAGAGAAAAAGAAAGAAAAAAAAGAAGAAGTAAATCTCTGCATTACCACATGGACATAACAACGGTTCTCCTATTTGGTATGCTGGAAATGTTTAGACTTGGACTGGTGAGTTCACCCAATTATCAGATTTTAAAAACACCCACTCAACTCCACAAGCAAGTCCTCTGGTCCTCGTTTCCACCTAGCAACAAGACACATTGGGCTTGGGGAAGGGGGTAAATTTTTCCATTTGACAGCATAATGAAATGAGCTTATTAAAGCAACGACTTTCATACAGCACGTCAAATCGGCTGCCCTGCAAGTGGACTGTAGGCAAAGGTTAATTGCCAGTTATCCAGAGCATCCGTTTAAGGTCGACTGTCTAGGTGGCAGATGTTCTGTTAATCTCAGAAAATGTGGCATTGAGAGACGAATATAAGTAGGAGAGAAGAGTGTTTTCAATGGGCCTCTTCTTGTTGGTAGATTTTGCTGAATGACTTGTTCCAAATCCCTTTATTTGCACATTTAAAAAAAAATAATGAAATTATATAATAAAGCATTGTATATTTTTACTGCTGGCCTCCTGCTGTCGTTTTGACTTTTAAATGAATTCATTTGAATACTGGGTTGTGTAGTTTCCAGTTAGATTCGCTAACACTCGCTTTTGCGCACACAAGGAAAAGAGGAACTTGTTGCAACATCCAACAGGTCGACAGCGTGGCTGCTTCGTACACCTGAAGCGCTGAGCTTTGACATAATGGGCTCATTATGTCTCTGCGAGCTACTTCTCATCCCAAACTGATGTGACGCTCTCTCCGTTTCAGAGATGCGCAACAGATGCAGCGCGCCGTGCGTAAAAACGCTACGAGGAGAGACAAGCTGTCATCTTACCTGTCATCAGTCTGCCAGTCCCCGAGCAACAGGTCTCGGAACCGGTACCGAGGGGGCAACGGGAGCACCTCCTTTTCCAGTTCAACCATGGTTCACCTCCCTCAAAAACACGGAGCTGGAGAGAAATAGCACCGCAAACCGCACCTCCGGACCGAGAAGGTGGCTCCCGGAACCAACAACTCCGCTACTCTTCCTTCTGATATTCACAACGTAAATGAAAGACGAATACATTGGTCCGTCTCATGGCACTGTCCTCAGCTTCCCCCCTTTAGAGAAAAATCCACTTCTTCCTTTCCAGTCTGCGCAATAACAACAGCAAAAAGAGCAGCTTTACTGCAAGTCGAAACGAGGCAACAGGTCGAGGAAGCTCATCCCTCGGTGCTTGGAGGGAGGGGAGACTCCACTCTCAGGCTGAGCGCAACTGGTTGTCTCTCCCAACAGCAGCATCCTCTCCTCCCCGCCCGAGCTCCGCATGGACGCACTGAGGGGCAGGCGCGCACAGAAAGGGGACAGCTTGAAGATGCAATTATGAAATCGTGGCTTACAACAACATAAAAATAGCAATTAGCAAAGAGCGATCTTCACCGAATCCACGCTGAACTGTGACAGCATTTACTGCTCTGCAATCTGTCCCACATTCACCCTTGACCCCCCAGAAATGCCAAACACACTCAGGAGAGGTTCAGAGGCGTGGAATTCTCCACGCTTTTTTTTTTATTTTATTTATTTCAACCTCAACTCCACTGCTGACTAAATAGTCACTTTAAAGTGGATGCAGTTAGTTATAATTACGTTTGGAACAGCACAGCTGAAATATACAACGGGAATGAGTTGATTTGCAGATGGTTTATATTCATTTGAAGACATTTAACGCGATTCTGGGTGGCTTGCCAAGTAAGCTGAGAGCTGTTGTTTTATTCATAAACTAAATTTAATTAGATTACTCAGTGGAAGCAGAAGATGAGGAAAATGAACTCGTTTTCATCGGGGAGAACATGTTGGTTTCCTCACTTATTTCGATTTTTGTTTTTTCAAATATGTAATTTCAACAGCCGACATATATAATGTAATATTGCAACTAATTCACCTTCCCCCCCTGTTTTTTTAATGCAACACCCAACTTTGTGCAACATTTTAGTTTCTTGAAGGATGAAGCAGCATTAATCTTCTGGTCATAGGAGAAAAAGTAATGAAATTCAAATGGGGTACTTAGGAGTGCTGACAACAGATGTTATTCAAATTAACCTCCATTAATTAATATTAATCTCCCTCGACCTGGCCCTGGCAAATCAACACTTGTGTGAGCTCAGGTGTTTATCCAATAAGGAACACTCATTTAATTAGATGAAGAGCTTGGCGCATGTCCAATCTCATACTGCTGTGTTTGTGCACTCCAAATCTTTAATCTACCTTTATTTGATTTATGTACTTTTGGTTTATCTTGGAAGCAGAAGTTCAGGAAGATGCATCTATTTTGCCCTCTAGTGGTCATCTAGGAGCAAACAGACAATCTGCAGGCAGCCAAATTTAATCAGCTGTAGCAGGATGTGTTGAGATGCAAGTTAAAAAAAAATAAAAAACCTTAATAGAGATGAGCTCAGAAAAGCACTGTGCAGTGGTGAAAATAAAATACTATTGAACTATATTAAGTCTATAAAAGGACTGACGGAAAAGTAAAAAAAAAGAAATCAAAAAGGATTTCTTCTGTAACCATGGTAACCAAAACAGCGTATTTCAGAGGAAACAGTCGTGTGTTTCAAACCTAATTTAAAGCCAATTTCCTCCTTTGGTGGCTGATTGTGAAATGAGGTATTTACAAATACCTTAAAAATGCAAAGAGTAGAAAACAATCTCATGTGAAAAACTTATTTAAGAAAAATGTTTTTAAAAAAAAAAAAAAAAAGAAATCAGTCTGTTTCATGGTTTCCTCCATTCAGAGTCCAGCTTCAAAATTCTACTCCAAAGTCACATTGACAGAAGCCAAAGCCTCCACCGCCCAGCCGGGGTACTGATCCGGCGACGGAAACATTCGCTTCATGAATGTCAGTATGAACTCAGGGAAGCGGCCTTCCACGATGCTCTGCCTCACAGAACGCATCAGGGTGAGCTGAATAGAGAAGAAAAAAAAAAACGAAAAAAAACATTCATGAACAGAGGAAAGGATCATTTGATTACTGTAAACCTCTAGTGATCCATTATGATCTGCTGCGCATCTTCTGCGAGGAAAAAGGTCAGCTTCAGGTCAAGATAATCTGAGCAGTCTGAGTTTTATGCAGCGGCAGCAGGATATTTATTTACGTTATTACTGACGTCTGTTGAATTCTAATAAATCATTAAACCAGATGAAGGAAAAATGAGTGCCTAAAAACACCACATCGAATTAAAGGTGCAGTAACAGTAACATTCGGTGACATGTAGGGGTTCAATTTGAGAAGGCAACAATGTCGTATAAGAAGGTCTCTCGCTTTCGCCTCCAAACTATCCTGACTAGCTCGGTTTGGATAAATATCCTGTGGGGATATTCTGGATTTTTTAATAGGTCTTTTGTGCTTTGCAGAGTGAAAGGTAGGGACTCTCCAAACTGCCATTTCCTCCCACGGATACCATCAGGCACAAGTAGATTATTATCTAAAGCTTTCAGAACCTGGTTGAACATTTCTGATTGTTTATTTTGTTCTTTAAGCCACTGGTTAAAAAAAACAAAATAAAACAAAAAACCCTCTGAGGGGATTTAATACAAAAAGTCTCATTGTCCTGCAGGGAATGGGATTTTTAAATAATGTTTTGATACCTACTGGTGTTTCAGGTGCTTTAGGACTTAAAAAGTAAAAATCATGAGAAATAATTTCTGTTGTGTGTGTGTGTGTGTGTGTGTTTAATATAATATTCTGTAAATTTCAGCAGAAAAATAACCCGATGTGTTAGTGTTAGAAATTTTTAAAAAAAGAAAACAGATGCTATTACCTGGGTGCACATATGAGTGCACCCTTAAACTAAGAATTTGTTAACACACAAAATTCAGTCTTATTCAGTTGAAATTATTTATCATTGTCTTAAACCTTCCTCACCTCCCTGCTGTATTCAGCACATGTGAGAGCACCATCTATCCGACCAACTCATCAATATCTACCATGTGATGTTCAGTCATTTCTAATTCCTTACTGACACTTTGAGTTTGACGGAAAAATTCATTTATGGGATTTAATTTTCAGCTACAATCATAAGCAAGTACACAATGCATCACTGTGAGAAAAGGTCAGCATTGGACAGAGTAAATTCATCCCATCAAGATTGTATTTTAAACAGGCTAAATGCTTATTTGGAAGACATGAGCAGAGTAAAAACGAAACTGGGCTCCAGTGATGAGCCAAAGCTGTAACGGCTTGTGGCTGCCAAGATTCTTAGATTAAAAAAGTCTCCATTTCTCATAAAGCAACCTAATGATGCCGCCAATATTCCTCCCATTCTTCTCAACTCTTAAAGTAAGCTTTTATGGCACATAGATAAAAAATGACTTTTATAGCTGTTCTGGTGATAAAAGGAGCCGCTGTGAAACCAGAATGAGCTGCTTTATTCTTTGGCAATACTATTATAGCCAAAGAATGATGGTATTTGGCAATGAATACTATCATTGCCAAAGAATGATGGTATTTGGCAATGAATACTATCATTGCCAAAGGCTTTCTGTCCTGAAAACACAGGCGTTCTGCCTGTGTTTCAGGCAGAAAGCGATTGCATTCTGCCTGAAACACAGTATTATAACAGCACTATTAAATTCTTCCAACAGCTCCTTGTTGTTTATGTAACTGTGAGGCTTTCCATTGAGTGGATTACGTTTAAACAACAGGACAGTTTGTGTTGCTTCAAAACAAAACAAAAGGTCAGAAATTCAAGAAAAGGATAATTATAATTAGGCTGAATATTTTTGAAACCATCTCGACTCCAACTGAACCTTTTCTCATGTAATCTAATTCACTAATCAAATCTAAAAAAACAAACAAACAAAAAAAAATAGAAATACTAACATTTAAATAATGCATTCAGCAAAGAAATGTGTTTTAAAACGAGTCATCTAATAATACTAATAAGTCTGAAGTTACATTTAGCTTGTAGGATTTTTCCAATACTGACCTGGTAGGCAATGTTGTGAATGGTGATGTGATGCATGGCGGCAGTGTCACTCTTAAACAAAGCATGCAGGTAGGCCCGACTATGTCTGAAATAAATAAGAACGTTAAGAAAACAAAAATTACATTCATGGATTATATACGTTTCAAGCATTTTCTGCTGACAACATAACTCACCACTGATAAGTTGAGAAGTCAGACATCCATTATCAACAAAGTTTCAATGTAAAATAATCAGCAAACTTCAGCTATTCCAGCTTGAAATGTAAACGGTTTTTCATTCACTTGCCTTTTGCAGGTGGGACACTGGCAGTCGGGGTCTATAGGCTGAAAGTCTTTGGCGTACTGCTTCTGCTTCACCTGAAGAGACCCCCACGGTACCAAGGCAGAACCAAACCTCTGAGGAAAGACAACAATCACAGACAAACTTAGAAACACTTATCTGTGTGGATCAATCACCTTAAATAAAATATTCCAGTTTTTTTTTTTTTTTCCAGCAGGTGAGGTGAAGGGAGCTTACTGCAGTGCGGGTTGGGAAGACGCAGTCAAACATATCGCATCCCAGAGCGACGCACACCACCAAGTCCACAGCATACCTGCCTCATGTGAGGGATACACAGGTTCTTGGTTAGTGGCTCAATAGCAAATAAACAGCACAGTTCTTGAGTCGTGTGCATAAGAAGAACCCACCCGACACCCATCAGGTAGCGAGGCTTTTCTCGTGGCAGATGGTCAGTGCTCAGTGTGACCATCCGCCAGAAATCGTCCTTCTCCTCTCCTCCACTCAGGCCGCCAATGGCAAAACCAGGAACATCACGTTTAGTCATTTCTGCATGAAGACAAACAATGAGAGAAGGAGACTGAGTATTGTGAACTTCCAAGAAAAACGAATCTCCAAAACGTTCAATATAGGGGGTTATCTTATATATTTTCTCTTTTTTACCATCCAGGCAGGCCTTGCGCAGCTCTGCATCTAGTCCTCCCTGGATGATGGCAAAAAGGTTCTGTTTATCTGGATGCTTATTAGCTGCTATGCAGCGATCCAGCCAACGAATGGATCTATGCATGGCTTCCTCCACCCGCGGTCCCTTCACAGTGCTGCTGACCACATCATCCAGCTGCATCATTATGTCTGACCCTGCAAAAGAGGCAGACATAATGAAAAGCCCTGAAAAGCATGAATGATTAAAATGCTTTAAAACTAACTTATAACACTTCATACTTAGCTCACCTAGACTGTTCTGTATGCTAATGGACTTCTCGGGGCTCAACAAGATCTCTTTGCCATCATATGGGGACTTGAATTTGACCCCTTCCTCTGTGACCTCTGAGAGTTCAACAAGAGACACCATCTGAAATCCTCCACTGTCCTGAAGGAAAAAAGGGGGGAAAATAATCAAGTTTTTCATATAAATTTTATTCCATATCCCCTTGATATTTATTACAGGGCAGCACAGTATTGGAAAACTCTACAATTTGGAACATTATTTTTAAGTATTGCAATGACACTCAGTTTTTCTTGTGTCATTATAACACTACCGTCACTCTTTGTGGCCCTCAGTATCGGAGTAACTACTGCAGCAAGGCTCCATTTAGGCCTGTTAATGCCAGGAAATATGTCATTCCCTGACATTGTGATAGCGTAGATGGAAAATATTATATTCTAAACAGACTGTGATACTGATTTTGAGATGAAAACATATTATGCAACCTTTGTCTATACAACAGAATACATTTTTTTCCAAAAAGTTCAATGTACACTTACAGTTAGAAGATTTCTCCTCCAGTTCATGAATCCATGTAAACCGTTGGCTTTCTCTATCAACTCAGGTCCCTGGAGATAGTGAAGCAAGAAGGAAAAAGTACATATTTACACCCCCTTCTAAAAACACTAGAAGGCAAGGTGAAATTAAAACTTTTGAGTTTGGCATCAAAAGAATACAGTGAGATAATACATTAATGTTCATTCGTTGATTTTGCAGGCATTTACATCTGGTAACATTTGGACTTAGAGTTAGGGTGGTAACCACATGAAAACAAGAGAGATCTTTATTGGTGAAAAATTAGCAGTTAAAAAAAAAATCATCCATCAGATACGGTTCCCTCAGTTTAACACAGGGGGAACAGTATCTGATAGGTGAATTATGGCCAGAACTGTTACAATGTTTGAGGGGATTACAGCCAATAACTCTAAACAATTTAAATCGAAACATATTTTTAAAGAAAATGCAAACGTCGATACTTTAATCTACCTACCGGCCTCATGCCCAGGTGGTACGTGTTTCCCAGGCAAATCTGACAACCGAGACCCTCCAGCTGATCCGCGGTGATCCCCTTCAGGGTTCCCTGTGTCCCAACAGGCATAAAAACCGGCGTGCTGACGCTGGAGTGAGGCAGAGTCAGATCACAAGCTCTTGCTTTCGTCACAGGACATTCTGCAACAATCCTCAGAGTAAGAGGCGGAACGGCGGATAAAGTTTTCTTTAAAAACATGCTGTTTTCTTTGATATTTCCATCTGTTTCAGAGGTTATGGGGGCAGCCATATTTCCTCCGACCGTTGACATGAAGTGGAAACGACCGACAGTTTGTTTGACCAATTAGAAACGTGTTTCTTGCTCAGCATGACGAACACGCCTTTTGAACACCCAATGAAAACATAGTTCTGAGGAGAGTCTTCTGGATTAGCCAATAGACGTCTCGGCTTTGTAAAAAAAAAAAAAAGTAGGTGGATCTATTCTCACCGGTTTCGATCTGACGTCATGTCCTCAAACCGGATAGCGTTTGTGTAGAGGAAGTTTTGTTTTGCGAGTTTTCCGTCCGTTTCGTCTCGCCCAGGTCCTAATTAATGCGCGTTAAAGGATACAAAGTTATGTTTCTCTGAATTACCCTCGTCAGACAGGCGCACCGGTTTTCAAAGTGAGATTACAAGAAGCGAGCTGCTTGAAGCGGCGGTGCTGAACACTTTCAGAGTAACCCGAGAGCAGCTCGCTGCTAAGCTAACATTAGCCTCCGGTCTGCGGTGTGTTGAAGGGCTCTCTGAGCTAACGAAGCCATGGGGAACCGGGGCATGGAAGACCTGATTCCCCTGATCAACAAGCTACAAGACGCCTTCAGTTCAATTGGTCAGAGTGTCAATTTAGACCTTCCTCAGATTGCTGTGGTAGGCGGACAGAGTGCAGGGAAAAGCTCTGTACTGGAAAATTTTGTCGGCAGGTAAGCGAGAATGGTTGGTTAGGTTAGATATCTGTTGCAAAGATTTTTCTCTTTCCTCTTGTTTGTGTTGGTACATTCTAAAAATGCATGCTTGCTTGTGTTAGGAGTATTTCGGCAAGATATTTATCAAAAAGCTAAACTAACCTAGTTACGCTTCCTAGTACATGTTCAATGTAATGACAAGAAACCAGCCTTTCTTGTAAAGTAGCTTCAACAACGTGCCTTTCTCACTAATCAGTTTGTCAGAATCGTTTTCCTGTGTCCCCTTTGCATATTTAGTGCCACACCCTGAAATTCTGACACTATTCACACATTAATCAATAGTTGCAATATCTGTTAACTGTAAAAGCTCTTCCGTGCAGTGTTTTTTTTTTAGGAAGTGCAGAAGGAGAACACTTCTCGATAATGTCATAACTTGTTTTGGGCTGCTGATTTTTATCTCGACAGTTTTTAGCATAAAGTTAAAGTCTACTGTCACTCTTTTTCAAATGTCAACATTTTTTCTCCTTTACCCCACAACTGTAGCGGACACAACTTCCTACACAGTCTTCCTCTTTTGATTTTGTTTATGGTTAGCGTTTAGAAATGAAGGAAATGGGAAAGACCTGTCTTTGTTGTTTGGAGGCTTGAAGTGACATTGCTTCCCTGCGGCTTGGCTTTCTCATCTTCCAACAAGTTTATCCTTTTGTCCTCTCCCCCATAAGCAGGCAGTGAGGGTAAAAAATCAAAACAAGTAGTTTTAAAGGAACTTGTTTAGCAGGTTTCAGCCCCATTCAGTGTCACTCGCATTCACAGTAGTGCACCGTCTATCCTGCACTGTAGAAAAAACACATGGGTGGTAAAATGACATGCACACTGACTGTTGGATAAAAGCACATTAGAAACAGAATGTTTCTCTTAGGCAAGGGTAGCTTTGCAGATTAATGTATTTCTAATTGATGCACATTAATTCAAATGACTTGATGTAACATCACTCAGTACATGATAATTGCGTTTCAGAGGGATCTGACTTTTTAAAATATGCGTTATCCTAATTCCTTCTGTCATTTCCATTTTTGATTTCTTTCCGCTGTCTCTGCAGTGATTAGAGTTGTTATTGTTCAGTTCAATTCAATTTAAAATGCCATTTGTTATTCCTCCTTTGGTGCTGTGAAGAGCACTTCACAGCACCAAACATCATAACACAAATACTCAGTTAATACTCTACCTGTGGTGCACTGGCAGTGGTGCGCATGTGACTTTGAGAGCAGGCAAGGTGAGTTGTACAAATCGAAGCCATCTGTTTAAGGTGGAGCCTTACTACAATATGTAAGTACTCGGGTGGTGCTCCACATCACCATGACAACAAGCAGGCTCATGAGTCACTGTTGATGTTAGGGTGTGTTTGAGCCCAGGAGGAGTCAATAACATAAAAGCTTTGTCATGTGTTGAGTTGGTGTTTTTTATGCCAAAAGCTATTGTTTAATTGGATGCTTCAAGTGCAGCTTGTTTGCAGTGGTTTTAGTCCGTCTGTAGTGTATAACTTTGTTACTGCTTATCTATAGTTCACACTTTGACAAAGATTGTTTTTTTGTGTGCATGGTAGGATTAAAATCTTTGTCTGAGGAAAAACGCCCCCATTTATTTTCTACAATTGAAATTTACACATAGCATGTCATGACATGAATTACAGACAACAACTAGTCTGATCTTGACAGAGAAAATGCTTCCTCTTATTGTCTCGCCAGCTTGAACTTTTTGCTGACTTTTAGTTGGTATATTTAGAAGCAGTCCTGACCTACAGATGTACTCATTTCAAGCAGAAAATGTCTTTCCCCAGCATTTTTGGTGCTGCCCAGATTTATTTCATTTCATTAGAAAAAAAAGACAGTTTGACCAGAAGACTCCTTTGCTGTAATTTCTAGTAGTAGTCCCATTTTTCATCCAGTCTTGGTGATCCATCTTCCTGAAGTCATTTAAGTCTGATTTGTTTATAAAGAGGCTTTTAGCCATTTTGCAGCCACTATTTTAAGGAAATAACCAGTTCCTAGATCTCTAGCTTTTGATGTGGCTGCTGAATTAGTAATTCTCTTTTTTTTCCGATCTAGAAGACATGTTGTTGCTTAGAGGAGCAGAGGGTAGCTTGGAGTAAAAACAGCTAATTTAGGTTGTAAAGTCAGTTTAATGACCAATGTTTTCCAGGCTTTCTAGATTGGTTCCAAACACTGACATCTGTGTTCACAACATTTGCAGTTTTGTCGAATCCTCACAATTAGACTAATTTTTGTTAGATGTTTTAGGCCCACTTCCTGTCAAAACTTGGTGTTTTGCGTAACATATTCACTGCCGTGTTTCTGCTGTTCCAGTTAAAAGAGAAGCATTAATTTTCAGATATCACGTCTTTGTGCTGTTCACAGTTATTTCCTATCATTGCACCGATGTTGCTATTTAGAGTCAAATCATGTTCACAGCCCTAATTAAGGATGCCGCCACTAGTTCACATGGATATATCATTGAATATATTAGTCTGTCCACACATACTGGTTAGATTTTTATTTATTTTCTCAACACAAATTTTAAGACTATCTTCCTCCATTTAGCTCTATTTAGAGAATCGTCTCTTTAACTGTCTGATGAGCTGAGTTATTCAGGTTTTTAAACTTTCTCAGAAGTTGAAGTGGTCTGAAGTGTGGATGGACTTGGAGTTTCGTGTCAGCATGCAGGGGAAGTTGGCTTTTTTGTTTGGTTTTGTCGTGAACCAGAACAACATAAACACCATGTATGATGATGAGCTGAAGAGACAAAACACAGGTATAACTAAGTAACCAATAAAAATAGCATAATTTCTTTTTATTGAGCAGCTGAATTCATCCTGTAGTTGCACATTTTGTTTGCTTGCGAAGTTCACATTGACTATGATACACAGACAAATGTTTGATTAGAATATGACTTGGTTGGAACACAGTGTTCATTATTACAACTTAAGTAAAGCATGTAATAGAAACTCATTCTCTGCCTTAGAGTTTGCAGTAATACATATTTCTATTGTTTATTTCCTCTTCAGTCTTATTATATTTGAAATTCTGAGTAGTGAGACTTTTTCAAAAAACTTATAAAAAAAAAACAAAAAAAACAGTAGCACTAACATAGCAGTTCAACTTAGAAATGGTACCTTCCTGGCACAGCCACAATGCAAATAACCCACACCCTTAGCTGTATTTTAAATTATTCATTTTTGTGTTGTGAAGTCATCACACTTGGTAATTCAGATATCATATCTGGCATTGTGGACTGGTCTGGGTGGAAAGAGTTATCAGATTTGTGACGTAAACCATGGCAAACAAACCCTGAAACAATTTGCATACGTTTAGGTAAATTGTTTGTATAGCTGTAGGCTGCTGTATGTGAGTGAGCCATCCAGCAGTTGAACCTTGGTGCTTTGTCCTGTTAACTAAAAACCTAACTCTTAAAATTAGAGGTGCACCTATTGCAGTTTTCTGGTCGCTCACCGATCTTTAAAAAGCCCGACTTGCCGATACCAATTATTATTTTTTTTCTTTTATAACCGACGCTGCCAGAGGACACTGAAAACTTGCTAAATCTAGCAACAAAGTTGCCAACGATGATGTGACTGTTGTCACCTCAGGACTGTGCAGTGACCTTCTGGGCGGGTCCGTCAGTCAATCCTCTCTCACTGCAGAGCAAAAGCAGACAGTGACAGATTTTCAGACCTTTGTGGAGTAAGACCGGTTTCATGTGCAAGTATCAGCCAATTTTTCAAAAATTAAGAAAAAGGCGCCTAGTTTAAATCAAAGTTGTCTTAAAAAGTGTCCATCATGTCATCTCTGTTTAGCAAAGCAAACCTCCTCTCAGCTGAAAACAGAAAGCTATCATCCCTGAAGCTTGTGGGATAGCTAAATGGTGATTGAAGGGATTTTCCAGTAAGCAGTTGGATTTTAGTTGTGTCTGAGGAGGCTCGGGTGCATGGGGTTGCCTCTTGGTTCTCACAGTCACTGAAGGATGTGGGAATGCGGGTAGCCATGATTATGTGTTCTTTGCCACTCTGACGGCCTGTTGAAAGAGCTTGATCAAACCACAAACAAATTTCTGTGCAACCATGCCCTCTTGAGAATTTAGTATAACCTCAAAGTTTCTCACAGTGGTCCTTTTGGGAAGCGTGTCATTGTGAGCCACTGTGTGCTGAAATAAAGAAACTTTCGGCTGTGAGCTGTAGCTGATTAGGGAGGCTGCCCTACTCTCCTCTGATTTCTGCTTTCTTAGAGGGAGGCACACAGACTGATGCTCTTAGCTTGACTATAAATGATTGATGAAATGATACACAATCTGCTGAGCCTCCTCTATCATTTAAAGGCCATCAATAATAGAATCCTGACCGCTTGCTTCTTTTTATTATGCCGCTGCCATTTATCCAATTCTCTCTATAAAAACCGAGTGGCTCACTTCTGCCTGTGTGTGTCGTTTCCACTGCGAAGACACAAGAGAACGACTTCAAGAATAATTCCCTTTTGTGTTTACAAGTATGGAGCTTTACTTTTACATTATAAAAGTTTCACCCAAAGTTCCTGTTTAGCCTGGAAGGTTTAACTGTTAAAAAAACAACAAAAAAACACTGAAGTAACCTTGATTGTCAGTATACTTAAAGGCTTTAGACAATTAGAAATAATCTTCTCTTCTGAGCCGCCAATGGTTTTAGAGAGATCACTGTTGTGCTCAGTAAGCAGAAACTTTTTAGTATTCTGATAGTTGAGCGTCTTTGTCTTTTTCCCTCGGCTGGAATTGATTTTATACTTTGTCTCCTTCTCTCTCGCTTGCTTACAAGCCTCAAACTGAGCGTTTTGTACCGCCAAACATGGAGACAACGGTCTGCGTGCTTCACACTTTGTCCATGATACAACACCAGCGCTAAACCACAGACGTGTGGCTTTTTGCTGACTAGTGCGTTTTTGTTCTGGGTACCATCCAGAAGGTTCTACTCTGTGTGACCACAGTCTGGGAGCATACCATGGCAACTCTTGCCTTGTGGCAGACACATAGTATCTAATCTGAAATCAGATGGCTGGGTGAGCATTGCCTCATTCTCTTCAGTTATGTAGGTCTGGCTCTGCTGGGAAAATAAAGAGAGAATCATGTGGGTTGGTGCCATCCCGAGCCCTGCTACAATCATTCAGTGACTGGATTGAGTAATTTCCACCAGATGTATGTTTCTTACCGCAGCAGAAGGAACTGTGAGGCAGAGAGGAGGAATAGGTATCATCAGTAGCTGACAGTTGGAACCAGAAATTAAAATAAGCTGAATAAACAGAAACGTAATCCGACATCGGATCAGACTAGAACCCTATGCGATGTTTATAATACTTGTATTAAAGCTGAACATTGCAAAGAGAATATCGATTCCGATCAATCCTCAATTTTCCTGACTCTTCTTTCTTCACCATTACATGATGTTTCCATCTCTTTTTGTGAATTTTAGCATCTTAGTCACTAAAAATATAAAATATAGGCAGTTAGAGTCAAATATATGACTCTAACAGTCAGGCATACTAGAAATGCCTGACTGTTGAAATATTACTATCTCATTAATATTGGAAGCAAACCAGGGAGCACTATGAGGTTCTGATTTTGCTGCTTTAAGTTAGTCTAAACTTTTCCTCTTTTACATAAATTCTGATTTAAATATTTATATACACAATACCAAAAATAAGGAAGGATATCACTTTAAGAGAACCTTACGTTTCTTAAATGTACGAGCTCACATATTTTTCCTCAGTAGCTCAAACTGTATTACTTAGGTTGAATATTTTGAGTAGCTGACTGAATATTTCCTACCTTACAACTGGAAAGGTTTAGTTTTATTCCATACAAGATGCTGAGGTTTCAGCTGTATTGGTTTGCTGTTTAAGTTACTTCACCAGTGCTTTGCTTTTTGGTTGGTGGTGTAGCTCAGACTGGTTTTGATCTAGTTCTTCAAAGATGATTGTTTGCCCCCAATGTTCACTTAAGTTTAAAGTGCAGTAGTTACTTTGGCAGAGAAGAAGCCAGTATAACCAGAGCTGTGGTGAGTAGAATCTTCCTCTGAGCTTTTTTGGATGAGTATTAAAGACAGTAAGTAAGACATCCCTTTTCCATGGTTTGACCTAAAATGGTTGATTGCATCACCAACTTTTCTTTTTTCTGCTTTGAGCTGAATAAGCAAAACTGAACCAACGTTTTAGCTGCAGCTGAAGAGCTGCTTCTCTATATGAACTACTGGAAAAGCTTTTGTTTCACAATTTGCAGAGTCTGGAAATAAACAGTAAAAAAAAAATTGCAACTTTTTTCTGCTATTAATAATTCTCACAACATAATTGCAATTGCATTTATTGGCAAGTTTGTGCAAACAAACAAATAATTTCTCTTTGGTTTTGCTTTGCTCTCAATTTATGGTGATTTTAGAATTACATATGTATGATTATGCTAATGGCTAATATGCTTAAAGTCAATAATTCCTGTCATGTCAGCTGTGTTTTGTGCAAATGGCGAAAGGAGAACAAACAGACTGAACTCTTTCTTCCTGCCTGCGACTCAATGATTCATTCTTGCACCTGTAGCATTTGTTGTGGTTAGTTTGTGACTGAGCAATTGTCTTGTGCACTGCTTTGCAGGCTGCATTTTGCAATTAGCCTTTTGCAAAAAAAAAAAAAAATGGCCAAGAGTAATCATCACAGGCCAACACCACGTCTCAGGTCTGAGGGCCGCGCATGTATGGTTTATTGACACATCTCTCCCTGCCACTGTCAGAAACCATGGGAGCGGCTTCTCACTTAGGTCATATATTTTATTTGCTTTGTTCCAAGTAACTGTTGCTAAGCTGCGACAGAAGTAAAACATTGGTTTTACATCTTTGTCATTTTAAAACACCTTTTAAAATGTCAAAGGTGTTGAGACCTTTATCATTTTAAGTCACAAAAAAAAAAATTAAGGTCATATGGCTAAACCTTATGATCAAGACATGTGATGATCTTTCTGATAATCCAGTTATTTATACTTTAAACTTATTTGTTATTGTGCTATTATTTAAATTGCTTATTTCAGGGCACCGCTCTCTGTTGCCACACTTCTTACAGTTGTAGCTAAAAACAGAAGTTGTTCCACTGCTAAGAGACAGTCTGCACTTAGTTTCACCCTAGCTGAATTATTTTAGGCTTTTCTTTTGAATTTAGAGTTGATTAAATAGAATTCAAATCAGATCAAATATAAATAAAACCGAATAAGGATTTAGGACGTGGGTGCATTTAAATAATAAACCTTTTTTTTTTTGGATATGAAACAGAGGAAAATATGTTAAAGCATATTTTGTCACCCTACAGCGGAAAACAAACTGTTACTTCTCTAACTCCTAAAATAAAACTTGAAAGATTAAGTCACCAAAACCATCTTATTTTGTTGATTTGACTGATACAAAAAAAAGGTGTTGAGAAGTAGTTTTAAATAAACATGTCAGTCATGCTCTCATATTCATGAAGCACTTTAGTGACACTAAACCAGAACAGTGTCAGCATAATCAGTAAATTGTAATCATATTCAGGAAAAAAAATAAAAACAAGGTAAATGTCCTTTGTAAAAGTGTGTGTACAGTAATTCTTTGTCATTTTTGCTCCACATTTGCTCGCTTGTATATTTCAACGAGTAAACGCTGATCAAGCATGAAACTGTAGGTGCTAAAAGGCAAACCTCTTAAAGTTATGGTGTTGCAATAAAATCCTCAGCATTTTATAACTGAAAGTCTTTTTGACCAGATCAGCATGAAGTCTCAGTTAAGGCTTTAAAACAGTCACTTGACCCTTTCACACGTACTACAACTAAAAAGTTAACATTACTTTAATCATTGTCGATAACAAAACTTTGAATCCATCCTTTGAAGCAGGGGTATCTAACCACACAATTGAAGCACGATGATGATCGTTTGCTTTTTGTTCAGCTGCTAACATTAATGTTGTCAAAGGCCATTAGATTGCATCATTAGATTGCATTGCAGTCTGCGGTTTGTTTACAGTTATCTCTGCATAGCACATTAGAGGTCTAGGTAAACAAAATAAAATACCTTTTTATCATGATCAGTACTGCATGAGCTGCAGTTTATTCCCTCTGACTCATTTTTTTCTTCAACATTCATCCTTTGTGTACATCCACTTATCTGTGTGGACTGGTGCCTGTTTCCAGTGGTGATTGGGTGAGAGGTGGGACACACCCTGACTGTGTCCATCACAGGGCGACCAAACTCACTCCTGATGGGAATTTAAAACAACCAGTTAATCTCACATTTGTGTTTTTGTGCTGTAGCAGATAGTTGGCATATCCTATGAGAATCACTTAAAGATTTGAGTTTTGAGTTTGGGTAAAATGTTACACCTAGAATTAGCTAGGCTAAGTTTATAGTATGAAAGATGGCTCCTTGTTTACTTATTTAATAAAAATTGTTGTAATCAAAATTAGAACATGATTAGAAAGTTGTGTAAAATGTTTCAGAATTTGTGTTTGGGTAAAATTTCTTTATTTTAGAAGGGAATTCAGCAAATGCATTGATCTCTAAAGCTTTAATGACATTATGAAAGTCACATTTCATTTACCAAGGTAGAGAATAAAGAATTTTCATTTTCTTATCAAATTACCAAAGGCTATGATACAAATTGGACTCTAGTATAATAAATAATTAAATGTTATTGCTCGTCAGTTAGACCTTTCTTCTTTTTGTTTTTTGTTGTTTTTTGTGCCTGCTGCGCTGAATCCAGCATGTTTTCTTTGTATTTATTTTTAGAGCTTTTGTTCTGCACCTTTCAGCTGTTTATTTTTTCTGCCTCTTTTTTTTTTTTTGCTCAGGGACTTTCTTCCTCGCGGATCAGGCATTGTTACTCGCAGACCTCTCATTTTGCAGCTGGTCAATAATATAGCAGGTGAGTACGCCTTTCCCAGGCAACACAAAATCCCAATTTTCTTTCATCACTGCCCTGCATATGGCCTCTCTGTCACTGTGCCTCAAGCTAGGCACCCTATTGCTACTTTCATGTCTCAAATTTAATTTTCTCATTCTCCTCACTGCTTTCTCTGTCTTACTCCCTGCTCCTTATTTTTCTGCCTACCTCTTGCAAACTCATTCCCACTCTTCTCCTGTGCAGAACATGCTGAATTCCTGCACTGCAAAGGAAAGAAGTTTGTGGATTTTGATGAAGTGCGGGCAGAAATTGAGGCGGAAACAGATAGAATTACAGGATCCAATAAAGGCATTTCTCCTATCCCTATTAACTTGAGGGTCTACTCTCCACATGGTAATAACATTGTTCTAATTATTATGCAAATTCTTTATTAATAAACATGAACGTTTACTTCATGTCAGGTTATGGTAAATTTCAAGAATAAAAGGAAACTTACGTTATATTCTTGTTTTTTCTTCCCCTCATGTGACAGTTTTGAACCTGACTCTTATTGACCTCCCGGGTATGACCAAGGTTGCTGTCGGAGATCAGCCCCCAGACATCGAGCATCAAATCAGAGACATGCTGATGCAGTTTATCACCAAGGAGAGCTGTCTGATCCTGGCAGTCACCCCTGCTAACATGGACCTGGCTAACTCAGACGCTTTGAAGATCGCCAAAGAGGTGGACCCACAAGGTGAAGCACGTAGTTTTTATGAAGTTCAACACTGAAACATCAACATAGCATTACACTTAGCAGTCTGATTCTTTGTATCTCTCATTTAAACCACCGGCTGTTAGTTGTTTGCTCCAGTAGACTTTGCTTGACGAAAGGTATTTGACTAAAACATGCGGCTCTTTATAAATATGTTCAGGTCTTCGCACCATTGGTGTCATTACAAAACTGGACCTCATGGATGAAGGCACAGACGCAAAGGATATTCTTGAAAATAAACTGCTTCCATTAAGGAGAGGTCAGTGTTGTGTGGCACCCAGACATATATTTACATGAAATATGTAGACTCGCTGTATAATTGTTCGAAATGTGTGTACAGGTTACATCGGTGTGGTCAACCGGAGTCAAAAAGACATTGACGGTAAAAAAGACATCCGCGCTGCTTTAGCCGCAGAGAGAAAGTTCTTCCTGTCCCACCCCGCCTATCGACACATGGCAGACCGTATGGGCACCCCGCATCTACAAAAAGCTCTCAACCAGGTCTGTGTCATTCTGTTTCTGTTTTGAAACGGTCTCCTTGCCGTTGCTTGTCATCACCTTCTAAAATACCATGACTATGGGTTTGCAGCAACTGACCAACCACATCAGGGACACTCTGCCTGGGCTGCGCAGTAAGCTGCAGAGTCAACTCCTGTCTCTGGAGAAGGAGGTGGAAGAGTACAAGAATTTCCGTCCCGATGATCCGACTCGCAAGACAAAGGCGTTGTTGCAGTGAGTGTAGCTTTTGATGTCTCTGCAGAGATACAAATTAATGATTAACGTTTAGTACCCAGAGCTAGGGCACATAAGTGTTTAGTTGTACATGCCAAAGTAAGATTTTTGGGTTTTACTTTCCCAGTACGCAAATTTAGTAACCAGTTGACACATTAAGGCTGCGTATTGAGGCATCTTTGAGCTTCAGAACATAAAAAAAATGTGAAGGGATTGGAAAGTTTCATAATCTAATATCATAGCTAGACTTTAAAGAGATCCAAACTCTTCTAAATGAAAGCTGTCTTGTCTCGAACGCGTAAAGAAAGAGATGATTGTCAGACCTCCTGTCATTTGTGTTATATATAAAGGATGGTCCAACAGTTTGGTGTGGACTTTGAAAAATGCATCGAGGGATCTGGGGACCAGGTGGACACTAACGAGCTGTCAGGTGGCGCCAGGATCAACCGACTCTTCCATGAACGTTTCCCCTTCGAGCTAGTCAAGGTTAAGAGCGCCGGCGTTAATTTCCTTCTTAGAGTTTTAAGTAGTTTGTGTCTTGTCAAATACACTTTAACTGTAAGGTTTGCTAAAAGTCTTTATTGTCTAACTTGCTCTCCAGATTGTATTTGATGAGAAGGAACTGAGGAGGGAAATCAGTCATGCAATCAAAAATGTCCATGGTGTCAGGCAAGTACAGTCCAACTTCAACAATTCCCAAGATAACGCTTCTGAAACATATTTGACTCTGAATACTGTTGTCCTTCTTTTGTCAGAGCTTTAATTCAAACCCAAGTGTTACAGACTAGCAGTACCAGCCGAATGTGATGTATTCAGAAACTGTCAGCTGTTCTATGAATTATGTTTTCCATTCTGCTGTTTCTTGGTGACTGCCTCTCAGAAATGCCACCCACTCGTTTTCGGTTTGTGTCTACTAGAGTGTTCAGTTCATCAGGTGTTCAAGTAATGTTGGTCTCTATTGTGTTTTGTATTATGAGCCATCTTATGTGCTACATTCATTGTTAGCCTTGCATTGGCACTTCATATCTTCTCCCCATTTTAGGTTGTCACTGTTTCAATCCTCTGTTTGTCTGCTTTGTCATTTTGTTCCATTGTACATTTTATTTTTGTTTTTGCTTCAGCCCACATGTCTGTTAACTGTTATGTGTGTCGGCCTCTGTGCCTCTGTCTCTGTGCATCCTCAGAACGGGGCTGTTCACTCCAGACCTGGCGTTTGAGGCCATCGTGAAAAAGCAGATTGTTAAGCTGAAAACGCCCTGTCTCAAATGTATCGATCTGGTCATTCAAGAGCTCATCAACACAGTCAGGCAGTGCACCAACAAGGTACTGCAAGAGTCCAGCATCTCCCGACCCAGCCAAGACTCAGAGCAGGGACAACCACGGGCGCAGCAGAGGGCATGCTCTCACAGAACATTAGCTGTAGTGTCTAGATTTAGTTTATATGCTTTAATTGAGGAACATCCCGTTGCAGTTTGCCCTCTGCCAGCCCGGCCCTGAAAGCTGAGTTCAGGCAGCTCTGTCGTGATGTGGAGTGTTGTGACGGGTGGTGTGTTGTGATGGATTAGAGGTGTTTCCAGGACCGAGATTCTGCTGTCTCTGCTGGACAAGCTGCAGGTCTCATAGCTCAGTACATGTGACCAGCAGAATGCAATGTCTATCTTTACCACTCTGACCAAGTTTAGAAGGAAGTGGATTGTTGGGGAAGAGAATATGAACAACCTGCAGCTTGTCCTCCACTGTTTGAGTTCTTTCTAATCAACTAGAAAATGGCATCCTGTCTTCTTCCTCTCTGTCTTTCCAAATATTCCTCTTTCTTTTTATTTCCACCCCCTCCCACCACCTTCACAACAAATTGCCAAACTAACCCTGTGACCTTTCAGAACGGGGCTCTTCACCCCGGACCTGGCATTCGAGACGATTGTCAAAAAGCAGCTCCGCAAACTCAAAGAGCCCAGCCTCAAATGTGTGGATCTTGTGGTGACTGAACTCACTGCTCTCATCATGAAGTGTGCCAATAAGGTAACCAGGGATGCATATCACATTATAATGCCGTGATGGGAGAAGAGATTTTTTTTTTGTGTGTGTTTATGACGGCCATTAAAGTCCAGTTTTCATCCACCGCTCATCATTGCTTTGAAAGTCTGCATCGCCCCGTTTTTCCTCTCTATTGATCTCGCAGTACCATAGAGTATAAATATTTTTGTGCAAATTGTCCCCCATCCGACTCATTGCGTACATATTTCTGTACCTCTGCATCAGCTTTTCAGATGTATTTTTTTTACCCCCACTCCCACGCTGCTTCCTTTTTGCCCTTGCTGTTTAAGAGCCGACCGACTCGGTTCTGTGTTGCACGCTTGTTGACCCCCACAGCAGAATGACTGCCATTCTGCTATCACCTGAACTGGGAAGAAATTGAACTGATAAGAGGGGTTAAAAGGAACGATACTTCCAGAACACACCCTCTGTGGCTTCTTGGACAAAAGCATTTCATTTGTAACAGTGCATCACTGCCATCTTGTGGACAATTGAGGGCACGGCACAGTAAAAAACGCTGTATGATGCATAGTTGGCCAAACTTTCCTCCTCCCTGCCTTTTGGGTTCCCTCTGCCTCCTCTATCGTCCAGTCTTTGCTATCATTTGTTTATTCAAACCAGTACCACCAGTCACAGATGAGAGTTTAAACATGTATTGGCATGTCTAAAGTTCGTACTTTTTGGTGTCTTGCTACCAATGTATGGCATAGACTAAATGTGTCTTAACTAAACATATTTAAGGTAATCTTTGACTGTTGGTATATAACCTCTAACACCAATAACCTCCATGTCTTTACAGTCTGTGGTGTGTTTGTGTTGGATTGTGGTTGCCTGCATTTGTGTGACACTGAAATGTCACTTGACAATGTTTTTACTCTTTTCTTTGTTTCCTACTTATTTTCACTTCTCACTCCTGTTTTTCTCTGATTCTTGTTGGTAAGTCCTACTAAGGTAAAGCTTAAATGTAAGTGTGCGTGCGTGTGTGTATGCCTGTATTCTTGTGTTAAATGCTGCAGTTACATGATGCGTTTCCTTGCAGCTCAACTCCTACCCCAGACTGAGAGAGGAGACGGAGAGGATCGTCACCACCCACGTAAGAGAAAGAGAAGGGAAGACCAAGGATCAGGTGCGTTGCTAGGCTTTTAATCCAATGATCTGGTGGCTCGTTGATCATCTTGATCAGTTCATTGTGTTGCCCAGGGGCAATTTGAGACGTTACAGGACCTGGCATTATTCCCCATTGTTACCATTGGGCTTCTGAACCAAAGCTTTAAAAACATGTTTTAAAAGGTTATGTGAGGAAATTGGGGATTTATGTGTTTTTAAGAGTAAGAGCACAATAACTACAGCAGAAGACTTTATATACTATTAGCTAGAAAGACAATGTTTGTGGAAGAACAACTTTAGTTGGAAATCAAAGGAGTTGCTTGGAGAAACTTTGTGAGACAACTGACTAGAATAGAGTAGAAAAAGTCAAAGGATGTTGACAAGCTCTGATGCTAACCATACTGAGTAACACCACTGGACTGGTGACGCATGTTGATGTTTTGAGACGGATTTTAAAAGATCCATAAAGTCTATATTGACAGCAGTGAAGTAATAAACACACGTTGTTTGAATGTTAGCAACGTTCAGATAGCAACATTGCTTTGTTGCATCAATCTGAAACTAGTCAGAACTCATAGCAGTATGCTGATCACCAAAGACAATGAACCACAGAGGGTCAACTAAGCTGCGAATGAATAAACAGACACGCAGAAATCAACATTGTTATGGTTTTGAAGTTAGTAAAGCTTGATAGCATAACCAGCTAATGCTTCAGCTTCATATTTGTAAACTTTATTTACAAAACAATAGCAGGCCTGTTACCTGCAGGCCTCTTTGAAGGATTTAATATTCCTTCAAAGCAGGAATTTCTTATTTGAATGTCAGAGTAGTTTAACTTTACGAAATAAATATAATTTTACAGAAAATACAGATAATGAAAGTCAGACCACGGTTCGAGCTTTCATTGTAACATTTGTTGGGCGAAATAAAGAATGGCCTTGCTGTTTCTAGTCAGATCTGAAAATTTGACTCTAGAAATTTTAGAAGGAAAATTGTATCTTAAATTAAAAAATATTTATCGTATGCTTAATCCAGTTTTAGGTGTGAATGCATGAATTAATGCAACAATTTAGACTCAGTGATTCATCTTATTTGAGGTGGTTGAGGAAGCGGTGCATTAAGAGCTGTGGTGCTCAGATGAGCCCTTACTGCTTACTGGTAAGGGCTCCTTGTGGTTAAAATAAATGGTTTGATCTTTATCTCCTTTAAAAAGAAGTATGCAGAAGCAGCTGACATCAATTCTAGCTTCGACTGTAATATGTGGTAGTTTAGCATATAAAGGAAGATATGATGAAGTCTAAGGTAAAAGTCAGTAACTGACATCCACATTGCTTGTTAGCTGTTATGAGTCATCGGCTTCTCAATTTGCTGATCTTCCAGTGCCAGTGTGAGTGGAAAAAAAAAAAAAAAAACTCTACTGTGAACCTTTTAAACACCACTTAGGTTCCATCTTTGCATTCATCAGTAGATGGCATTAAAACCTCTGTAGCTGTTCCCATTTAGGGCCAGAGACAGCTGAGGTTAGGCCTGCAGTTATCTACAAATAATTATCTGCCATTACTTTCTGCCCTGTTTGCAACAGCAAGCACCAACAGCCCAGCAGGGAACATCTGAAAGATGAAATGGGTTCTACTAAGTGCGGACTGATTATTATGTGTATTTTATTACAGGAGGTGTACTCAAGAGCTTTTATGGACCTTTTCAGACCTGTTTGTGCCCAATTTAAAATCAGGAATTAAATAGGTTTGGCAAAATTATTTGCGTTGTTCCTCCTTTCGGTATTTTACGCAAGTTCCAACATGAGTTTAAAAAGACGCAAGCAAGTTTTGTGAGATTCTTATCTGTTTGTGTGTTAAAAACAAAATGCTTGACTAACCAGCTGTGCAGCAAAGACGGACAAAAAAAAAACAAAAACATGTCTGTTTATTTGGTTGCATTTTCAATATTTAAAATGAGAGAAGACACATTTTCTTACACAATTTGAGACAATTTATTTCTCATTTAATTCATCCTAAAACACAAATAAAATATGAGTGATTTCAGAAAACATGACGGTAATAACTTCTCAAACAGTGATTTAAAAAGTGAATAGCAAAACTTCTGGTGAGGATCTTGGTAAATTGAAAGTTTTATAAACGGAAACCTTTGAGTAATACCGTTTTCTCAACTCAACCTCAGTGCTGCAGTACGCAGCCATCTCACTTTTACCTGATGGATTTCAGTTGGTTTTTCTTATTTGAGCAAGCTTGACATATCAGATGTGAGATTCTTCACTTTCTAATTTGAGGCTTGTCTTAGTATGGTTAAAGTCATCTCCGTCCTAATCTAATTTCTCTCTGTTGAAGGTTCTGCTGCTGATTGACATTGAGCTGTCTTACATCAACACCAACCATGAAGACTTCATAGGCTTTGCTAAGTATGTAACCATCCTTCTCATTAGTCTGCTTTACAGCTTAGAGTCTTGAACCCAGCCCCAGTTCTTTTATGTTCCTCCTCTCCTCATCAGAATGAGTGATGAATCTAAATGTCACCAGTAGTTATGCACAGGTTGCGCCTCCCTGAGGAGGGAGATGGATGCCACAATAATCAAAATTGCCCCGTTGATCAAAGTTCAGTTATTTGTGAGTTTCTTTTCCCCCCTTGCATGAAACAATCCCATCCTTCCCCAAAAGTCAAACTTTTCTGGGGAAAATAACAAAAAAAAAACCCAAAAAAAAAAAACGTTCCTATTTGCATCATGCTGTCGTTGAAAAGCATGCTTGTTGAACTCAACGAAAGAGCGGCGCTCGCGATTTTTATCTGTTCCTGCTTTGTCTGGAAACTAATTTGCACACGGCATAGCTTTTATGTTTTTTTTTTTGTGGTGTATCTCAAAGCAATCTAGAGTTTGCGGGTGGTTTCATGTGCTTCCTAGTGCAGCAGTAACAGTAATTTATAGTTGAGTGAAGCTTCTCTGCAGTGTGGATTTTTGTAACAGAAAAGTCCCTTTGGGAGCATGTTTCAGGGCTTATGTTATGCCTCTGCATGGCAAGGGAATTGACGCATTGCATCAAAGGTCAGCCAGAGCGGTTTAATGGTTTTCATGACATCACTTTCAGTCTTGACTACAGAAGGCTGGATGATGGTAGCTCCCCAGGGTACAGCAACAACAGGTGGGCAAACAGGAAAGATTCAAGGTTTTGTTTGCAACACAAGTGCATAAATAGATGTCAATGAAAAGTTAATTTATTTCGCTGCATAATATTAAAGACATATCTCACAAGGGATTAATATTCAAGAGCAACAATATTTAATATTGTATGATTTTTTTTTTTTTTGATGCAGAAATGTTTTATTGTATTGTCTACATCTTCTTCCTGCACAGTATTATTACCAGATAAATGCAGCGTGGAGTGGAGGCGATCAGAATGTGGTTCTGCTCAGGAAGCCCCGATTGCTTCAGATTGCCTGAATTATTTTGCATATTTCATCTTTCTTGACAATACTTCATAGGTTCCCGGTTAGCCAAGCTAGTTTGCTTGGCTAATCAAGCACAGTGACGCCACAAAGTCTGCTGGGAAAACCTCCGTCAGTGGTCTTCACCTTGACTGTGTCGACCAAAACATAATGTGTTTATTTTGAAAAAAAAATGTTTCATAACATTCATAGTTTCCCAGAAACTGAATTTTGTGGTTCTCCTTAAGTGTAAGCAGTAATTATTATAATTGATGAAAACAAATGCTAGAAATGTCACTCTGGGTTCAATAAATACATGAGTTTCACTTTTGAATAATTGAAATAAGTGAACTTCTTCATATTGTAATTCATTAAAATGCACCTGTGCTTCTCAGAGTGCACAAATATTTAAAGCCTTTTAAAAGTCTGTCTAACTTTGTGTTTTTGTTGCGAAATAAATAATTCAGACTTCTTTAAAAGCTGATGGTTGATTTCCTTTTACGAATGAAAGCCAGAAGAATAAAAACAGGAAGTAACCATAGTGTTATTTAAAAATGCAGTGTCAGACATGAATAGGAACTGTACAAATGTTTCCATCATCGTTATCTGTCTTTTTTTGTGTGCGGCAGCGCTCAGCAGAGGAACATTGCTACAAACAAAAAGAGGGCGGTACCCAACCAGGTACGTTTTGGCACTTAGATTTGTCCTTTTCTCGAATGCCAGGTTTAATCATCTTTTCACAGATACATTCTATTACATAACCTAATTAATCAAATTGTCAACAAGCCACAGCCAATAATCAATTTCTTCCTCTGGTAATATTGTCACCCAGTCTTTTGTAGTCCTTGTGTTTATCTGTTTAACGTTTTAAAGCCGATATTTGTCTATTATTTAATGGTTTTGCAACAACTCGTTGATCTCTTTGAACGCACCTTTTTTGACGACGACGGTTTAAAGGGAGAGCTGTGTTAGATAGTATGAGGAAGACCCCGTTCCCTGCTTTCTGACACAAGCTTGTCTCTTCAGGATCGACATTGATTCTCTGCATGCGGTCCGGGCATGTTACATTAGCACAACCATGATTAATAACTGAATGATGTTTGTTTTGCCTTCCCATTAACTTCCAAGCATCTTTGGGTTCATTAAAATTCAAGATGTGCATGGATATCACAACAATCATCTGAGCAACAATTGTGACATAACCAAATTGTGATATATCTTGAAGTAATTTCAATTGCATGTAATTCTTTTGCTCTTTCTCTCTCTCTCCTTTTCTCTGTCCTTTTTTCATCCTTTTCTCTGGCTGCCTCTTGGATTTCCTGTTTTCTTGTTCCCGTTTGCGCCCTTAAACGCTTTTTTTCCCCTCTCTCTTCTACTATTCTTACTTTTCATTCACTTCCACCTCTTCATTCCTCACTTCTTCTACCTATCTTCCACTGTCCTCTTCTTTGATTTTCCAATTTGTTTTTGGCTTTGATTTTTTACACTACCCCTCTGCTTTAACCCCACTTCCCTTCCTATTACTGCAGGGTGAGATTCTGGTAAGTACCCCGCATTAAACCACACCCTGCCAGGGGCAGCAGGGGTAGGCCATGCAGAAGAACTGAGGCCATGTCAGTAAAGGTCAGCCAGTTTAGTTAGCGTCGAGCACAAACTCCTCAGAGATACTTGAATGAACGTCGGCTCCTGTGTAAATAAAAAGACGACGTCGTCACTTTAATGAAATGTTTCACCCTTCTGCAGCTTGCCGGGCTAAGCGAGGCCCAGGAAGAGAAGGTAGAGTCTCCAGACTTACAAAAGCGTCACCAGTTGTAATTCCAACTGTAGTGCACAGCTACCAGTAATTTGGACTAACACTTGACTTATTTAAACTTGTAATGTTTTTTCTTTAAGAAGGCAGTAATTGCCGGTAATTCTACTAACGATGTTCAAGTGTAAATTTTGAAAAGGCTCTTAATTTGTTGTTGTAGTACGCTACAATCCTACGTTCTCTCTACTGAGGACGAGAGAGAGGATGAAGAACCCTACAGCCTGTAATTGCGGAGGTGTCAGTTCCTCTGTCACTTGGTGTTTACCTCTGCTGCTGCCTCGTGCATGGTGATCCAAATGTTTGCCTTGTGAGAACCGTCCTGAAGGTCACTGGGGGAATAATGGGACCAATCAAATCAGTGACATAACCAAAAAGTGTTTTTTTTTTTTTGTTTTGTTTTTTTTTTGAAAAAAATATTACTTTCTTTCCTTTTATGTAAAAGTCCTAAAATTATACTAACAAAATCAAATGTCTGATGATAATTTCTAATCTCATCCAATCCAATCTGTTTTTTAATGAATCTGGTGACTTGTCATGGCTTTGGGGTGTATGCTAATGGCTAATAGAAAATAAATCCTCATCAACATTCCTTTGTTTTATTTTGTAAAGTTTTATCAAGGCAAACTTCATGTTTATACACACAGTACATACAAAACGTCCACACACCCCTAAAAAAATGCAGAGTTTTTGTAATGTAAGGAAATGAGACTAACAAATCATTTTAGAACTTTTTTCCACCTTTAATGCAACATATTAGCTCAACTGGAGAAAAAAATGTTGAATCTTTTAGGGGGAATAATATTGTGGTGTCATAAGAGTGTGTACCCTTAAATACGGCATTAGATACCTTTACTTCCCTAATGAAAAGGCATGATGCTCTGAGCCCTGTGTATGATACATTTTTGGTGATATGCAGTTTTTGCTCCAGATACTCTTGCTTTTTGGTGAAACACGGGTTTTAACTGACCAGCTACTCATTTTCCTACTTGATTTTGGAAAACCCAAGTCGAGTTTTCACAGAATTTAGCTGTTGGATTTGGACTCTTTTTCTCGGTTGGAAAACATTTCCGCCTTGCCACCTGATGACTTTCTTTAACTGTTCTAAGATGTATTGAAAGCTGTTTGTGCCCTGCTGCCTCAACTGATCCCTCATAACAGTGAGAACTTTGCTGACCCTGGGATTTTTTATTGACGTGCTAATGAAATTTTAGGAAAAGAAAGGAAAGGGGCGGGGGTACAACTCAACTTGTATGTCAGGGTAAGCAGAGGCTGTTGAAATGATGGCAGTGTTGGTTGATTAGGACACCACTACATATCAAGTTATCAGGGTGTACACACTTAAGCAAACACAATATTTACTACTTCACAAAAGATGTATTTCTCTTTCAGTTTTGCATCACAATAAAAGTGGAAAAAACTAAACTAAAATGATTTATTTTGGTCCCATTTTCTTCCATATCTCAAAAGCTTTTAATATAGAACTTGGAGCTTTTATGTCCCCCTGCACATGCTTATGTTGTTGATCTCAGATGTTGTCCGTCAGCTTCAACTAACCAATAAATCGGCAGCATTTATGCAGAACATTCAATATAAACATTTGTAAAAGGAAACCAGAGCATCTATGACTCCCCTATGTATCTTACACAGGCTGACTGTACCACACAGGAAACAATATTTCCAACTCACTGGATTTGAACTACTACTACTTTTTTTTTTTTTCCACTTCTGTAAAGCTTGAGTCATTTCTCTCCAGGAACTCTGTTACCTCCTCTCCCATATTGATATTGGCACTTTTACACCAAGTAAATAAGCTCCTTCTCTGCCTCCACCATCTCCCGCTGAAGTTGTTTTCTGAATGGAGAGAAATTGTACAACCGGAGTCTGAAGAAGGATTTGACATGAACCCAACACATTACCCTCTCCCCCTCGCTTTTTTTTCAAAACGTACTTCCTGATATTGTAGTAGAAGTGCATGGGAGTCTTTAGAAGAGCTTTTAAAACTAAGTAACTTTTTTCTAAAATAACCTGCTACAGTTAGCTGCTTCTGTCTCATCCTCCTTCGCTCAACATGTAACCAGCCGCTGTTTAGATTTGTGTTCATCTGAAAACGCAGCATTTGTCGACTCAACTAACACTCGTTCTGAATGCTTCTGAAGGATGGCTAACATTTTCTCTGTGTAATCGAGCACCTCTGATCCTCTCTGATTAACCTCTGACTCCGCCGTCGACCTTTCGCATTTGCCCCCAAATTGGGGCGAGCATGCCCTGGAAAGCGCCTCGCTTTCTTGGTTTGATTCATTTTCTGTTGAGTAAAACAAAACAAGGCTTTCATTTCTGTTCACTAATTTCAGTCTGGATATTTTTAACGTCTAACTGCCCATTCCAAGATGCACATTTTACTATTCTCTGATTATTCCGTCCTTTTTTGTGCTTCTGTCGTAGGAAGTCTTAACTATCACTAAAATCACATTTAAATAACATTTAAATTAAAAAGTAAACAAAGCTAGTGTTTAACCACGCAGGTAAGTGAGTGTTTAAATCAGTAATTCATAATTTTTTTCTTTCTTTCAGAAAAGCTTAACTGTTTCTATTGTTTCCCCATCTCCCTGCAATCCTTGTCTCCTCCACACGATCCCTTCATCGTGCAGGTAATCAGGAAAGGCTGGCTAACCCTCAACATCAGCATTATGAAAGGAGGCTCCAAGGAATACTGGTTCGTGCTGACGGCCGAATCTCTGTCCTGGTACAAAGATGAGGAGGTGAGAGGAACCGCTGCTTCAACCACTTCTTTAATGTGACAGAAACTGGTACAAATCGGTTAAATTGCAGCGGATGGTGACGATGTTACAGACTGGGTATGTCCTTTATGGAGGTTTGTTGTCATCAGAGGTGAGGAGCTGCGTGCATCCCAGCCTGGCCTAACCAATGTGCAGACTACTGTTCAGCTGTAGCCGTTAGGAACAGGTAGTCTGAACACTGGGCAGGCTGGGTGGGGGGTGAAAAGGACTGAGAGGAAGGACCCAGAGGTCATTGCGTCTGTAGGTCGCTACACGAGGACTGTAGGACAGAGGACAAATAGCTTAAATATTATCTACTAGTCATGCGTAGAATAAAATGGCATAAATGGCAACTGCTTATCGTACAGAATAAAGCGTAGAGCATACACATTGAGACGCTGCTTCAGTATGAATCAGTGAAAACTGCTTTTTAAGATCTTAAGCAAGCAGCAATTTTGAGCATTAATCGGTAAAGAAGCAAAAGAAATGTTAGAGAAAGTTTTTAAATGACAAGTTGTCACTGTTATTGCTTACTCACCACTCGCTCACTCTCCAGCCTTCGTTGTCTTCTTCCATCAAAAACGCAATCTAAAAAAAATATATATATACATATATTAAAAAACGGATTCAAATTAAAAAAGTGAAACAACTGTCTCTTTGTCTTCGACTTCTCTTCCTTTCACTGGCTTTCTTGCGGAAAAGCTTGGATAATGAGCGGGCTAGGATGGTGTAGGCAAACTGACGTGGCAGCCAAGCTGAAATGTTCCAGCCGGGATCTGACTTTGGAATTTGCAGGAAATCGTACTGGGTTACGGGGGCCGGAGGGGAGGGGGTGATTGTGTGTACAAGTGTGTAGGCGCTTGTCCTCACAACTCCCGCTGGGTGTTTGGGAAGTCGGACTCGACTCCACAAGTGTATTTATGATCGCACTCTGTGTTCACTTTATGCCTTTGTCCGGCTCTTTCTGCCACATGTGCGTTTGGTTCCTTCTGACATGAAACTAAGGATTTACTGCGATGTGTGTGGATGTGTGGCGAGGGAGGGGGATTGTGCAGATCTATGAGTGATGTAACTTTTGGGCCTGCGCCACTCAGTGTTAGTGCAGATGTAAATGCTTCCAGATGTCTCTGCTCAGCAGTGAAAGCTGGCACCCCCGCCCCGTCCCCCTAGAAACTCCTCCTTTTCTTCCTCCTCCTCATCTTCATCATGCATTTCTCCCATCTCGCGGACCTGGGGGTGGTCCACACTCAGGAAATTCATTTTTTCATGTTTGCGCATTGGTGACTCTGTAATACAGCTGGTTTACTTTTTTTTTTAATGGTACTATTACATTGAATATGTTGAGGTTTAAATTGTACACATCCAGATCATTTAAATGTTTACTTTTAAATCATAAGAACCCAAACAGAATAAATGCCATCACCAAAAGAAACCGAAGTACGTATTCTTAATATTTGATATTGTTTTTTTTTTATGTATAGTTGATCCATATTAAATAAACCTGGTTAAATAAGGACATTTATTAACAATAAAATATATATAAATGCTTTTACTCCATGTTTAAATTTGAAGGTCATATCTACTTTGATACAATTTTTAGAAATCCTTCAGGGACTTCTAAATCTAATCTACTGAAACATGACGAATGGTAATTTCCACATTTCGATGTACAATGTTACCAATAATGAGGTGGCTGTGGAAATATGTGTATCTGCCTAGCAGTTCTATAACCGGCATGCACATCTTTCCACAGTTGAGGAGACCAGGGGAGGATGCAGGGAAATGGAGATGTGTCATAAATTAATAATACTTTCATGTGTTTGTAATTACATGATCTAAGCTTGTGCATAAATACCTTTTACAGCAATGGCTTCCTTCCTTCTAATTGCGTGGGTAGAAGAAAACATGATTTTAGAGACCAGATGCATCTGGTTTTGATTTACTCTTTATTCCAAGTCAATATGTTTGTTACCTGAGCATTTTGTTTTTAATTCAAAATACATCTCGCATTTGATCTGCTAACCATTACTTTGGCACCATAATCTACTTTAATTCAAAGTAGGATAGGCATGAACTGGATTCTGTGAAGACCTAATTATTACCAAATGTCTATAAAGACCTTGGTGAGTGACTGTGTTGTGGAAGAAATGGACTGGCATTCATAGATTCCTAACTTCAGCACAGTTTAATACCTTTAGGATAAATTAAAGCGTCGACTGTGAGCCAGACCTTCTCGTCCAACATCAGTGTCTGACCGGTCAGATCTGCTTCTGGAAGAATGGTTGAAACAAATCCACGTGAACACACTCCTAAAGCTTTTGGAAAACATGTCAGAATGTCTGCACGTGTGTCTGTAAAGTTGTTTTTTTTTAGAGTTCGCATCGTATTTGGTGACATTTGTTCTTCGTCTTATTTAAGGAAAAAGAGAAGAAGTACATGTTGCCTCTGGACAACCTGAAGCTCAGAGACGTGGAGAAAGGCTTTATGTCCACAAAGCACATCTTTGCAATCTTCAACACTGAACAGAGGTCGGCACATTAGTTTACCCCAGCGGATGCACATCAATATTATCCTATTGATTTCTGTTCTCTTGCATGGCTTAATGTTGGATATGGCCTACAGGAAAACTTTGTTTTTGTTTGTCTGAACAGAAACGTCTACAAGGATAATCGACAAATAGAGCTGGCCTGTGACTCGCAGGAAGATGTTGACAGCTGGAAGGCGTCCTTCCTCAGGGCCGGGGTTTATCCCGAAAAAGACCAGGTATTAAAGACCGTAAAATAAAAGTACATTAGTACTTTTATTTTTTGTTATGTAAAAGACTAATAATTTGTTTTTAAGACTATTTGTGGTCATTTCTATTCAAATGATGCCTTTTATAATTCCGTGAAATATAGTATTCCAGCCCTCCTTTCTTTTTATAATGGTTTTCTTTGTTTTGTTTTTTTGTTTTTGGCTAAGGTGGAGAATGAAGAGACGGCACCCACAGACACGTTCTCCATGGATCCTCAGTTGGAGCGGCAGGTGGAAACCATCCGCAACCTGGTGGACTCGTACATCGGCATCATCAACAAATCCATCAGAGACCTCGTGCCCAAGACCATCATGCACCTCATGATCAACAATGTGAGCGGAGCCGGCAGAACCTGCCGCAGGCGAAGGGCGTCATGTCTCATAAGTGGCTCAGCCAGTTGGCAAAAGACAAACTCTTATCCTGATCCATTTAATTGAAAAATAATCACACAAACTAAAAAGAAAACTCCAGCTCTGAGAAATTGCCGAAGAAGTTTAGTTTTTCTGATTCAGAGTGGGAAGGAAAGCGGTAAAATGAAACCTTTCGTTCATTCATAATGCTCACATCATAGTAGCTATGGGAGCAAAGGCGTCCCTATTATAACACATCTACAATATAAGAGTTTTTCTCACTATTACTGCTTCCTTAAACATATTCAGTTTCAACTTCTAGTTCCTCATTCCAGATAATTTAATAAATATTTTCTCTTTTGGCTCCTGTTGCTCCTGTGCAAATAAGCTCTCGTCATTGTGACGCTCCTTCCAGGCGAAGGATTTCATCCACTCGGAGCTGCTGGCTTATCTTTACTCATCGGGGGACCAGAACAGCCTGATGGAGGAGTCTGCTGACCAGGCCCAGCGCAGGGACGAAATGCTGCGCATGTATCACGCCCTCAAGGAGGCGCTGCACATCATCGGCGACATCACCACCAACACCATCTCCACGCCGGTTCCACCGCCTGTAAACGACAACTGGCTCCAGGATTCCAGGTAGTTCAGAAATGTTGTTTTTACCAAACAGTTTTTAGTTTTGGCCTCAAATGATTTTACTGTTTTAGCGTTGGCTACGTTTAAAAAAAATTTGCATCCGTTGCAGCCCGACTCCTCAGCGAAGACCACCTCCTTCATCGTCCCAGCCCCCCAACCGTCCTCCCGCTGTTCGGGGCCCGACTCCAGGGCCCCCCATGAACCCCACCCCAGCCTTTAATCCCTCCCCAGCGTTTGGTGCCCCTCCGATCCCCTCCCGCCCTGTCCCACCCGCCGGTGCCTTCAACAGCAGCCAGGATCCGTTCAGCGCGCCACCACTGATCCCCTCCCGGCCGGCCCGCGTCCCACCCGGCGTTCCTAGGTAAGACTTTGATCAAAGCCACAGTAATCACTAATCTCGTTGCACTTCATTTATAACATTTTATCGCCAGCATCTGATGAGCATGTCTTTGTAAATTTGGAGACATCTAGTATCTTTTCCCCTCCTCCCACCCCACCCCTTTCCTCCTCCTCCTTTTCTTTTATCGCGTTTCTTTGAACTCATTCTTGTCTTTTTATTGTTGGTTTCCTCTTCCTCTCTGCCTCTTGTTTCTTCTCTCTCTTTGGGTTGTTTGGTTTCATTGCTGTCTCTTTGTGAGCACGTCTCACACCTTGTCTGTATCTTCTCTCCCTGTTGCAGCCGAAGACCCCCTGGTGCCCCGTCTCACCGGCCCACCATTATTCGTCCTGCAGAGCCTTCCCTGCTAGACTAGACCTGTGGCCAAGCCCACCTTAGCATGCTTTTTTTTTTTTTTTTGTTCCTGGATGTGTGTCTGCACACTGTGTTGGCCTGGAATGGAGGGGGTCAACGGGAGGGGATGACTTAGTGATGTGTTAGATTACAAGCAATGTTAATAAGCTGCTAATACTTTCTATTTACACGCACAAGAAGCAAAAAAAAAAAAAAACAAACAAAAAAAAACATTTTATCACTTAGATTTTCCATTTGCCTGGCATGTCTTGCAAACTAAAAACCTTTTATCAAACATTTCAAATTCATTTAACATTTTCTTTTAAATGTTCTGTTTTTTTATTCAACTGGTAGTCTCATATAATCTGGTACAGGGCGTCTCCCCTCCTCTCTTCCTCCACTCCCTCCATTTTTAGCCCCAGACACTCTGTGTATAGAATACATTATTGTTGATGTTTTACTGGGTTTTTTTTCACATCCCGACTCATTTCATACTGAAAACAGTTACTTAACATGATGTCTACGGTGGTGTAGGTTATAAATAATTTGTTCTTGTGTTGTTTTCATTTGAGTGACTGTCTTTCCTGATGAGCATTATAAATGTAGCTTTAAAATTAAGTTCAGTCGACTCACAAAACACACAAAGACGAGATGCAAGAGATTCATAGTCGTTCCGCCTCCGTTTCATCATGTAGAAAAGATTATTTTAATTGCTCTTCCGTATAGAAAAGATTATTTTTGCTTTAGTCCAAGCACTTCTAGCCACTGAGCCTTTGCAGGAAACCACTCGTAACACGGATGCTGTAGTCTGGACCCCCCACACCTCCAGGAGAGGGAGACAGACTGAAGCCTGTCTGCTCTTTCAGAAATGTTAGTTTGATTAATAATCCTTCTTTTCTCTTCTTAATCCCGTTGAGATTTTGGTGAGGTTGAGTCTAATTCCTAGATTAGCTGACTCAAAAAGAGCAGATTGCTCTGAAAGAGGATTGGATTCAGAGGTGCAGGGTGTTGAGATGAGAATCTGGATCACAGAGCAGGAAGATGTCTAGTTTCTCCTTAAGAAAATGCATTTAGTATTATTATTATTACTACAGTTATCGGTTCTGCTTTCAGACGTCAGGTATATTGTAAATAGCTGCCCTTTACAGAAGAGATGTCTCGTCTCATTTTCTCACAGGGTTCATATAAATAAATAAATATTAAGCATAACCATCCCAGGAAATGTAAACATCAGTCTTTACAGTAAAAAAAAAAAAAAGGACTAACTGGCATTTCATTGAATTTTTTTTTTAACCTCATTGTTCGAAAAATAATTTTTCAGCTCCTATTATTTATAACCTGGGCATTTGTTCTTTTACTTGGTTTTTGGACACACTTCTAGTAGCTCGATTCAGCTTCCATCTTACCCAATTCCTTAACTTTTGCTCCATTTGTTTCACTTCTGCTGCGGCGACGGGTTTCAGGATTTGTTGGGAGTGTTACCGGGTCGTTACATACACAGCTGTGATTATATGCTGAGAAATGTCAGATTGCTTTTTAAGGGTTTGTTCTTTTTATATATATATATAATTTAAATCTTTTTTTTTTCTTGATCTTCAGGTGTGGGCTGGGGAATGGTATAAGTTGGGAGTGATAATGGGCCACTTAGATTTTCTTCTCTTTTTGATCATTTGTGGTGGTGAGTTGGTGGTGGGGGTTTCGGTAAATAAGTGCAGGAGCTGCCAAGAATACGGAGAAAAAAAAAACAATTACACAACCACTAAAAGATTGAAGAAAATCTTTTTTTATAAATCACAAATTACTGTCTTAAAACAGGATGTTTACTTTGTGCCTGTTTTCTTTTCTCCTGGCCTTGCTTTCAGTGACAGAGCCTGGAAACCTAAAACAAAATCGGCATTGAATCCTAAGAATAATTACCATGATAGATTAAAAAAAGAATAAAATAAAAAAAAATACTAGGCTCCCACATGCCTGTCACTCCAGCGTGTCCATGAGAAGACTGTAAAATCTACCTGAGCATGTAGGAATACTGTCTGTGTGCATCATCCATCCGTATTTCCCTCCCCTCTCTGAATCAGCAGGAAGGGGTTGGAAACCATCCCTCAAACATCTTTCTTTTTTGTTTTGCAAACCCTTATGAAGTGCCTCTGTAGCAGTTAATGGATTTTTAATGAACATCATGACCTGATTTAGAAAGAAAAGTAAATAAAGAGGTGTGTACAATAAAGGGACTGGTTTTGGTGGTTGGTGTCTTCTTGTGTCCTGTGTGATCTGCTGTTTCTGTCACGTATATAGAATCCTTTTTAGTTTTCTGCTCCTCTTCATAAACCTCACAGATACTCTTCTCATTTCAGTTTCTTCTTTTGTTCCCACAAGTAGGTTAGTGATCTTTACCTCCACACTTGTTCTGTCATGCACAAATATTTGCATCAACACAATAAAAGTCATATTAAATATGTTCCTTTAGGTCACATCCGATCGTTTATTTGGTTTTGTTTCCATACATGCAGATTCACTGCAAAACTGCATCACGGTAGGAAAGAGAATAAAGGAAGAACAGGCAGCAAACGGTCTGCTTTTCTCCGTAAACTCAAACATTTTTTTTTATAGAAGCTGAAAAATTATTGATTCCATTCAATCCCACAGTAGTATTTGGAAAACGTTATGGATATTCTTGTAAATATCCTAGCTTCACCTAGGTATGTTTTAATGGCCAAACTAAGGCTTTGAATTAACCAACAAACAGTTTTCCTTTTTTCTATATCACTTTCCATTTTAAAACATTTCAGGCTATTTTCATTAAGGCCGTTTGGTTTCTGGACATTTTTCAATGTTTTGTCCTCCAATCAAACTTGTAATTCTGACTTTGCTCAGATTTCGATGGAGGAATGCTACGATCGGCATGCGCGTGTGTTGCCTTTGTCCTTCAATAAGAACCATCTGCGTTTTCTTTTTTTTTTTCCCCAGAAAGAATGACCTCAATGTAAACTCCATTTTGCCTTTTTTTTTTAACACACCCCTTTAAACACTGATTTAGTTACCCATAATGCAGCAGTCATGTCCTGACTGGTGGATTTTGCCACCTCCTACTAAGTTTGTTGCAGTATAGCAACGTATTTTCAGTTATTGGTCTGTTTTTTTGTCATGCGGTTGAAAGCTTAACAGAATGTAAGGGGAGAAAAAAACTTTTCACTTTGATCCATGGCCATTTTTAGGGCAAGTATCAGTATTTGATTCATGTTCCCTGAATTTTCCAACTGTACCCCCCCCCATCCCCCCCTCAAAATGTAAAACTGTCCCCCGGTTCTCTTTGAGTTATTGTGTAAATATCGGGTCGATGTTTGCTTCTTTGCGGATGACCTGCAAAACCTTTTTTTTTTTTACTGCATCTCACACGGTCAACACACTAACGTAGGCTGATTGTTCCTGAACAGGCGCCCCCCGCCGGCTCCCCGTGGAAAACACTGGTGACCCCAAACCAGCAGGCGTTGATCATGAACTTGAAGAATTTTGGCAAAGGAGACACAGAGGAGCTGCATGATTTATGTCCTTTAGGTCCGAAACATCGAGCCGCATCACAAGGAGCCGTGTTTTGACATTTTGAGCTGCTGGAGCCGCTTCAGGGGCAATAAACTGTAACAAAGGTATTTTACCATTTAGTTCATGTTGGGAGTAGCCCTGAATATTGTATAGCAATTGAACATGTCATAACCTTTACTGAAACTTTGACATCTGCAGGAAGATATGGTTATTGAACCTTTATTAGCAGGTAATGGTAAAACCAAGAGGTGAACAAAAGGCCATTTTTTATATACTGTTTGTTTTTTCTAAAGCCAAAGCAATCTTGTCCTAGAAAGTGGCTGTTACATTTGAAAATAATTATCAGGACCCTGGTTAGTTAAAGACATAAAACAAAAGAGAGTGATGTATTTACACAAGGTAGCCATCTTTGTGAAGATTTAACTTCCCCGTGTTTTGTTTTGATGTTTGTTAGATTTTTTTTTTTTTTATACTAAGCTATGATCCAATGAGGGTAATATTTGGAAATGATTTCTCTGAAGGTTTGAAATATCAGTAAGGCTGTTAATTGTATTTAATAAAATAACATTGGTGCACATTATGGCTTTCTAGATTCACTTGACAATATTCACAAATATCAATACATTGGGGCTTTTGCGATTGAATTTTATTGTCTGTAAGTATATATGATCATCAGTTTATCTCAGCACTTCAAATTCATAAATTTATTATAAGTTTTACTTTCTCTTTAGTGTGATTATTATGACTTAAAGCGATTGTGTAACCTGCACACTCATTTCAGAGAGACTGATGACTCCACAAGTGGTTGTTGTTGTATCCAAACCTATTAATGGAAAAAATGAGTGGAAGGAAGAAGTGCGGTTAAAAGAAACATTCATGAATTTGTGGGAGGCCGAAGAGTCATCAGCTCTAAGCTTCAAATATCACCACCCTGACTTATTTATGACACGAGTTTCAGCTTTTTGGTTTTTATTATTACTTGTGAACCGGTGATGATGTCAGAGGCTTAAGGTGAAAACCAACTGGGCTGTTATGATACACATTTAATTTCACATTTCTTCTGAAAATTGCAGTCCCACAGCAAAGGAAAATGTGAGAGAATCAAAGCTGTTGATGATTTAGGAAGTGATGTCACCTGCTGCTGTTGGTCCACTGAGTTTTCTCATGTCCGAAGTCCGCACAGTAATCCGTCAGTACGTTTTACAACAGTTCATTCTTTCCCCATCTTCTACCTCCAGGGAGATACTTATTTTATTTGGCACCTGATTAAAGTATCAGGCCTCCTTTAACGTTTATGTCATAACTATGTTTCCTTGGTCAGCAAGCTAAAACGGGCCATCTAAAATGAAGATAGCTAAGAGATTTGGCATTAAAAAAAATAAAATCAAACCTTGAAAAATTAAAACAATAAAAAACACTGGCACCATTTTAGCTCCATTGGAAGCTGGCCTGACAAACCCCCTCACAAAATCCTTGGAGAATAAAGGCTGATCACTTCCATGCAACATGGCAGCGACTCACGAAAAAGAACCTCAACTAAGCATCAAGTCTGAGCTCAAAGAGGCGGTCAGACTCTTACGTAGGCTGATATTTCTGTATTTTGTTAAGCCTGAGCCACACTAATTTGTGAGCCACAAATTAGTTAGTGTGGCTCACTAACTAATTTGGTTAGTGAGCCACACTAACCAAATTAACAGAAATGATTTGCTCAAAATGCAGCATAGACCTTCCTAAAATACGAGTTTCACTTTGGTGACTGAATTTCTCAAATTATTGGCGTCTCTAAATCATGGATCTGTAGATTAATAGCATGATGCAATGGAATATCGATACAAGATTTACAAAGTAAAAAGTGAAAAAAGTTCTCTTTGTCATATTATCCTGTGAGGGATAAAAGTATTGTGCTGGTTCTGTCGTCAAGTGCAGACCCGCTTGGTGTTATCAAAGAGACGTCTCAGGGTGTAAGTCTGAGTGACGGCTACACCGAGCATCACCAACAGGTTCAGACAGGACCAGAAGGACACTCGCCACAGGTTGTCCTCTAACAAGTAGCGGTCCCTGGCCTCAAATGCCCGCAGCACGGTCTGGACCTGACGGGTCTTCTCCAGGTGCTGGTACACCGAGTCCATTGTTCTCTGAAACAGAAAGATGAAAAGACAGGCGGCGTCAGTGGGGGGCAGCAACTTGTAAAGACACAAGGAGTTTCCCCTTCTGACCCTGATTTCTTCTATTCTGTAGTCCTCCATGCTTTCAGTCACGGTGAAGTCCATCCACTCCTCTTGGCCTCCAGATGTGTTGCCTTGGCTGTTAATTATGACTTTGAAAAACACCATCTTCTCAGACATCTTGCTGAAGCTGTTGTCGAAGCATAACCGGTAATCTCCAAATTCTGTATAATCCAACCTGACAGAAAAGACACAATGTGTGACAACAATGAGACGTTGGTAACCTCGGTTTTAGCTTCAGATCAGCAGGAAAGCATCAGGAAACACCCACATATGGATGCCGTCAGATGTCCTGAACTCAGAGACCACCCGATGACCGCTGGGTGAGATCAAGGCAAACCCAACATCCAGACCGGATCCTGCGATAACCTTCAAAAAAAAAACAAAAAAAAGTCACATATCCAGAGTCATCCTCACTTTCTAACCCATGCATCTGCTCAAGCTCGCCTCATGGTATCTTTGGAACTGCCACCTGAAATTCAAATGAACGGCGTGATAACAAACCAAATAACACAAAGCGGCCGAAGCTTTCTCAGGTTATAAAGTATCAGGTTTCAGTCTGACGAAAACCGGTGGTCATGTTAGTTTCCCATGATGATTCATGACTTTGGAGGCTCATGTAGATGCTCAACCAACCCTGCTTCTACCCCAGAGAGTCTGCAGCCTCCAGAGGGTGCAGCATCAACATGCTAACTGCGATGTCATTTTTTTAATCCGTGTTTTAAACCATCAAGAAAAACAATTCAGGGTTAAACAGTCAAACTCAGTCTTTCTCGCTTTATCAGAGAGAATAGTGTGCATCTAGGCTGTCCTGATTTTCTGAATCGAAATAGCTGGGCTTCTTCTCTGAGTTTGGTTGTACATTAAGGATTCTTAGCTAGATGTTAGACTAGATTAATCAGCCACATTGCCAGAGGTCCTAATGTTCTGCTAACCTCTAACAATGAGAAATGTGTTTTCTGTCCTGCCCCATTATTGTGCATGTGCCTTTAAAACTTTCAGCGGTTTTCTTATCTCTCTGATAACAAGGCCAAAGTCCAAACTGCTCACTCGACTGCTTGCAAACTTTTAAAACAACCAGCTAAAAAGATATCCCAAGCAAAACAGTTAAATAGCAGCAAAAGGTGCACCAAAGTTCCTCTTCATGTTGTTTTTACCTGGTATTCTATCTCCATGGAGTCACCTGTCGTGGTAGTTTGGTAAAAACACTCTGTGCCGCCTGTGGGTAGCATAAATGTAAACTCCATGTTTTGGTTTGGCCCCATATCCAAAGCCAGCCCCACAGTCAAAGTCAGACATCCCACCAGATAGAGCTGGGCAGACGAAGTCATCGCTGAACGGTCCAGGAAATAAAGTGGCTCCACTTCTACCAGAACCTGGGTAATTTCTCCTGTGCACAATAAACCAAACGCACTGAATGTGTGTAATTACTTCCTGTCATACTCCGGTGGTTGAACAATAGTCTGTCAGACAGAGCTTGCGTCCTGAGTCAAAGCTGAGTCAGTGGAGCCACTATCTGTGGATCAGAAGCGCTCTGCGGTCTGGACTTCACACTCAGACGACGTGTGCACCTGCAGTGCAATAAAAGCCATGAAAACAGCATGTTGATTTAGTTTATCCTCTATTTATAGATTATTATTTGTATCAGTTTCGTTTTGCAGCAGAGATGAAAAACTGTGTGCAATAATACACACGTTTCAGGAGGGGACGATTACGCCATGACCTGACCAAACGAGGTCAGAGGTAAACGGTGAGGCGCTGAGAGGTCGTTGTGAGTTTTCAGGGTTAAACCCAGGCTTTATTTTTAGCTGTGATGACACATTTATTAATGAATCAAGCACTGACGCCTGTCGGAATAATATTTATGGTATACAAAAAAAACAAGTAATTATTTTTTTATTAATTTTTTTTTTTTTTTTTTTTTGCAGTGTTCTCATTTGCGTTTTAGTAAACAGCGACCACTTCAGAAAGTTTTGAAAGGGGTCATTCGTGGGCAATGCATAGCTCTGGGTTTATGCACCAAATAAAAAAAAATAAAAAACATAGAACTTCATGAGTTTTATTCACGTTATTTGATACTTGAATTTGTAATTTAAGTGCTGTGTGGAAAGAAACAAGATTCTCTATAAAAACAACCAAACAACAAAGCAATTTATAAGTTTATATTTCAAGTATATTTCAAACAAATTGCAAGTCAAACATGTTTTTTATGCCCCACAACATTCCAGGATTGTAAAAAAAACTCTTATCTTCATTTTTTAACTGAAGAGCAGTTCCCGACAAATCATATCCTCTGACTTTAGGAGGCGCTGTTAGTTCTGCACATCTGAACTGTACAGGCCCACATATTTCTTTCACCACACAGCACACACAAACGAACATAAACTCATAAATTAAATAAATGTTCAAAACTCTTTATGAGTTTTGACAAGGATAAGTGAAAGTGAAACCAAGTATTTACTGATACTGTATGAAAGGACGTTTATTTTCTTGATGTCTGATTTTAATTCTGGATGTTCAAAATAATTTATCGTTGCTAAACGAAAGAAAAAACAAATAGCTTTCATAAAATTCAAAACTTAAATACGTATCTGAAACTTCTGTTTTGGGTAGTTAGTAATTTTGGTAAATAGTTTTTCAGCACATCTGGTATCCCTGAGTCATGCTTAGATCCAAGAAGCTTCATCAAACCACAGGACATGTTGTCAAAACAAAGTCTTTGCCGCTCAGTGCATTTGGAAACTGAAATTTGGCTTTGTATGTTGCTTCTGAAGTAATGGCTTCTTCCTCTCTGGTTGACCTTTCAGCCTCAGACTTGTTTCACTTTGGATAACGACAGTTTTCACTAGCCTCAGCCAAAAATCTCCTTAAGCTTTTATCTTTTTGTTTTGTTTATCGGATTTCTCACCAAACCGCCTTCCTAACCACCATGGTTTGGAAGGAGACTGTTACATATATAACAGATGAATGTGTCTCCGCCAGCCTTGTGGAAATTGTACTCCAATGATGAATCAGACTTGCAAACATTAACACTTCTCTTCCTAGTATCTTAGCTGAGATACCACAATAACAATAGAAATACTCCATATTGTTTATTCCAGCAGTTTACTGGAAATCAGTTGCAGTGAGAAGCTCGTGGAAGGAAACCCAAAAGGTTTTATTAAGAAAATGTATGTACATAAAAAAAAAATAAAATAAAATCTTAAAAGATTTATGACATTTAGGAAACAGGAATAATTTGGGAAGAAAATGTTTTTATTGGGTGTAAGTATTTGGTTTCAGCAGCATTCACGGGCTGTCATGAATCAGTTGTTTTGGAGGAAGTGAATATCAGATTACACCTGCAGACCTTTAACTAAAGCCACATGTGGCATCCAGACTTGTCTAAGTTAGTTTAGATGTGTTCCCTCTTAAATATGTGGGGTGCATCGCCACAACGCAGTCAAAACTGGTGCTCTGTCTGCTGATCTATATACTCTTTACAGAGACTTGAAAAATGTTCTACGTCTAGGACACATCTTACCAAGCTACAGGTTTCTTTTGGCAAACTAAGAAATTATAAATTATATTTATTTATTCATTTTTACAGAAAACGATGTCTCTCCCCATTTAAAAAAAAAAGAAAAAAAAAAGAAACATGGTGTGCATTTTGTCCTTTTACTCTGAAATCTCTAAACAGAAAATCCTTTGCAAACATGAGGACATCTGCGCAAATCATTTAAATGTGTCCACACATCCTTTTATGAGGAAGTGGTCAGCAACCAACAAGCAGCTCAAAAGAAAATGTTGTGGACGTGTTCGTGGTGTAAAAGAGAGAACCTCTTGAAAACATGAACCTCACTGGTCTGGATGGTGATATAAAACCTTTGGAATGAATTTGGTTCTCTGGTCCAACATCAGTGTTAGACCTCATAAATGTTCTCTTGGTGGAATGTACAAATATTTCCATGTGAACACCCCTAGATCTGACTTCAAGCTCATAAGGATAACTGATCTAATACTTTAGGCAGTGCAGCATTTTGGCCGCACTGAAAAGAAGTCTATTTGAAGGAATTAAGAAGAAAGTTTCTATCCGTATTGAGAGTCTGTATTGCAGAAGTGATATAATAAAACGGAAAAGTGCCAATAAACTTTTAACCCTGCCTCACATAAACTTGATGAGGAACACAAGGAAACCCACACAGAAGACAGGAAACTAAAGTAGATGTTAAATAGACACGTTCTACGCTGCAGACCATTCAGGAACCATTTGAGGTCAGAAAAAAAGACTATTGTGCAACGAGTTGTTCAATGTGATCAGTAAAGGCTATTCAACTGGACTAGAAGGTAAAAAAATCTACAAAATAAGAACAAAGTTCAGGAGTAAAGGGTCAGTTTGACAATTTCTAACTATATTACATCAAACCTTTAACATAGTCACTGATTGTTTTACCTTAAAAACAAAACATTTTAATCTTGCTTTTTGCTTGGACAAATTGTAAAACCGGACTAGGGCCGTTTCCCCTTGAATAGAATATTGCGGCTTTCAAAACATACAGAAATGTTTTTGTGGTCATACCAAAACTGTGCGACTGGACTTTATTTCCTCTGAACAATGGTGAGAATGAGAAAAGACTAAAAGATTAGGATCTTAAGCTTGACTCTGGGCACAAATGTTGCTGCTAAAGCATGAAGACAAGCCGCAAAGAGAGAGTACAGATGAGAGGAAGTGTGAACGACATAGCTTTTGCAGTGAAGTGGGAGGGTGTGAAACGGGGTTAAAATGCACATTGTCTGAGCTCCACTTCACTTACATGGTCGTCTAATTTCAGCCTTTATATTCTAAACTGAGAAACGACCTTTATGTAAAGTTTCATTTTGATGAGTTCAGAAAAAGTGGAGCTTTTGCCAGTTTTCACAGGTGCTGTGGTGATACATCTTAAGATTCATGTTGCTGTCTGTTTCTGACTACTCATGAGACATCTTCAGTTGGACCAACCAGAAGTGAGCCCACCCATTTTTTTTTTTTTTTGCAATCTTGTTGCACCTCGCCGCCTTTCCACTGTAGTTTGGTCTCTTCAGCCCCTTGGAAACGGCAGCTCTGACCACCGGAGGATCATTCCTGTCTGAGATGTTTTTCAACTTCAAAAGTGGCGTGGGGCGTATGGCTCACGACGGCGTTCCCTCTGCGTTTGTAGTGGACACCCATGCCACCCGGCCGGCCGTGCCGCCTCGCCTGGGCAAACAGAAGAAGCACGGCGGAGCGGCGCAGACTCTGCTGTTCATCCTGGTGGCCCTGGCACTGCTCGGCGTGTTCTTTGAAGCTGTCTTCATCTATCGCCTCTACCAATCTGAATATGTGAGTGTCACGTAAAGACCTGTGTAATATCAGTCTGTGATTTGTGTGTGCGTGTGTCTTTGTGTGTGTATGTGTGTGTGTGTGTGATTCACTGTACATTTTCTGTTCCATTACCTTTACCTTTTCACCCCACTGCTGGTAGAATCTCACTTTCATGATAAGAATTTAATCATCTTTACTACCAATTCTCGCTTTCAGTATTATTTTCATGTGTCATGTCTTTCTCCCACTTTTTTCATTGTCTCAGCTATTTTACTTTTTTTTTAATAGATATATTTAGTTTTCCATGAATCATGAGTACATCACGAGTCTATATTTAAACTTGTTAAAGTATGCTTACTATAAATGTTGGAAATAAACTGAATAATTAGACTCTGTGAAGGAAAAGACTCAGTGAGGTGGACTGATAAATCTAGATCACAAACTTAGCCTAAATGTGGATTCAAATTCAAAGCATAATCAAAAGATGTGGTTATATTTAACAGTTTTTTTTTTCATCCACATGTTAATAAGAGCCGATTGATATTTGAGAGAAAATTCATCTGCTTTTCCACCTAACTGGATTTCCAACGTGGAAACTTCAGTTTTCTGCTTTCCACGACGAGACGTTCCTTTTCTTAACGTCTCCCTTCATAACGTTCATGTGTGGGGCTCTTGAGACTGAGACGTGAGTAAAAATGAAGGTCTCTTGTGACAGAAACCACACTCACATTTACTCAGATCATGTGCATGAAAGTTCCCCCCCTCACCCCCTCCACATCCCACTCCAATAAGTGCTGAGCTTGCATTTATTTTACGGTAAAGAGGAACAGAGTGGACCACAGATGGAGAAATCCGCCGGTTTATACAGAACTCCTCTGACGTCTTTTGGAGTCGGCCACACATACATACGCTCTTTGCCCTCAGACTGCGGACAGTGAAGACTCTGTGTATGGCTTCCTATGAAATCCCGCTGCCGTGTGAGGGCAGCAGCAGTCACGGGTTTTGGATTTTGGAGAAATATTATTTCATTTTCTGTGGGTCTGCACATCATACATGCTGCAAAAATTAGAGATGGCATAGACAAGGAAATGGTCTATTTCCTGCGTCGTGATTATGATCTACCTTAGATGCATCGTGTACAAGCCTTACCCAAAACCCCTACAATGATTGCTTAACACAAAACAAATGCTAACATATGCTTAAAAAAAAAAAAAAACAAGGTATGATTCATTGTACTGCCTTAGATTTAACACCTTCCACATCCCAGTGCAGCCTCATGTGCACCAGCGGTCATGCAACTGTGTTTGATTGCAAGCCAAGAAAGCATGCATGCACGCAGATCAAAGCTAAACCGCCTGAATGTCCTTTGGTGTTTATCGTTGCAGGCCCCCTCAGGTTCCACCTCAATGCAAATCAACGGTATGTCTCAGCATTTTCTGTTTCGCATAATAAACGGTCTTGAGGTCTATTCTTCTGACCGGGAAACAATGTGTCTTACCGTCACACAGGAAGCCCTCCGCCGGATACTACAGACCTTGAGGGTCGGCTTCCTCCATCCAAACCGGTTGCGCATCTCACAGGTGAAACCAGCAGTTTTGCAACTTCTTCTAATGAAATGTTCAATTTTTCAAACCAAGAACAAAAAAGCTTCTCTAAACATTGCTCGTGTTTTGTTCATTAGATGGCCAAGACGTCCGTCACGGCACACACGTCATGGCATGGAGCGAGATCGCAGAGCCTCTCCTCTATGAAATGAAATACGAAGACAAAAAACTCGTCATCCAGAAAGAGGGATACTACTACATCTATTCCAAGGTCTACTTCTCACTAGGTGGTGCTTTTTACCATTCTGTGGAGATGCAAACTAAAAAGTATGCCGGAAAAGGCATCCGCCTCCTGCAGGCCAGAGAGTATTCGTCAAAGAAAGACAATGGAGCCCAGAGTTATTCCAACAGTTTCTTAGCCGGGGTGTTTTACCTGTCCCAAAATGATGCTGTCTATGTACATGTCAGCAACACAACACAGATTATGAGACACAAATCTTATGAGAATGTGTTTGGTGCATTTATGATATAGATATCAGACTGACAGGAGATAAAAAAAAGAGTTTATAACTCTTCTTAGGGACATTTTTAGTTGCCTTTTTGTACCTGAGCAAAGGCATTGTAAAAGCAAAAGCGTTGAAGACGTTTTTATCTACTTCAAATCAAAACTTTGAAAGCTGATTAAAGATTTAACTGTTGTGTTGCTAAATATTATTTACTAACATAAACAAGGATGGTGCACTTTTTTTATTTTTCTATTTTACCGCTTCAAAAAATTATGAATATTATTTATTTATTCCTTTCATATATATATATATATATATAACTGTGTTAACAGTGCTGTGTTTATACAAGAAAAAAAATGAAATAAAGTCTATATTGAACAAATAAAAGTTTGTCTTTCTGCAGTTGAATTCATTTCCTGTCATATCAGGCAAGGCTGAGCAAAAAGCAGAATGGTCTCAGTAAAAGAAAATGTGTCACCCACTCTCTCCAACCACAAAGTGTACATATTGGGTTTTTTGTTATCACCACTTCAACACGTTAACCTAAAATGCCATCAGCAGCTGAACGTTTTCTGGTGAAAAGTAAAATTTGAAAAAAAAAACAAATTAGATCCAATTAGATCAAATTAGATCCAGGTTTTTTTTTTTGTTTTTTTTGTTTGTTTTTTTTGCAAGGGACACTGCGTCCAGTTTATGCTCTTTGCTCAAAAACTGGATGTGCTCTTGTTGACTGTAAACTTCCAAATGAGCAATTTCAATTCATGACTTGATGACAAATTCGCTTTCTTGGTTTGTACAAATAAAAAAAAAGAAAAGAAAAGAAAGAAAGCCCCATCACTCTTTGAAGTGCATTTTTTTTCGCTCTTCATATCTCTCAGAGTCACTCTTACTCTTTCCCTTCATTTGTGACGGTTCGCAGAAGCCTTATGAAAACACCCACTGACTTGTGTATTTGTAAACTGAGGAGGAAGTGGTGGTGGGGGCCGCTGGGGAGGGGAGGGGAGCGGCGCGGAGAGGTGGGGGGGTTGTCAGTAGCAGAATGCCTGACTCACTTTCCAACCCCAGACCTGGAGCACGGTGGCTGATAAAGACGCACTGTCGCAGACTGTGTGTGTGTATCTACGCGAGAGAATGATGGTGGGCGTGAGCCTCAAATTAATTTCCCCTCAGCCGCTCTGTGTGGATTTATTTTTTGGTGAAATCAGAAAAGCACTTCCCATCCAGACCCTGACTGGAGAGAAAGGTGCCAAACCCGATCCGACCAGTTAACCACTCATGAGTGTGTGTGTGTGTGCGTGTGTGTGTTGGCCCTTACCGGTGTTTCTGCACTGTCGTCTTGAATGTTCAAGAATGAGTCATCATGTTCCAGCGCTGACTGTCCTGTGAGGTGTGCAGCTCTAGTGTCTCGAAGGAGGGAGTGATGTGCTGTGCGGTTTGGATTCATGCCATATCATCATTAAACTCTAAACCTGATCTGACTTTTACAGAGAATTTGCGTGGGACGAGATTTCTCTGTCTGCAGTTATATTCTGAATCAATGAAACTATCTTTTTTTTTTTTTTTTTTTTTTTTCCCCTCTCCATCAGTGAAGACAAATTGTGAAGTCAGACTCGGGTACGCTGATGAAATGCTTATTTTTTTACATGCTACGTTGAAGCAAGGTCAAACATGTGGCGTCGTTAAGTGTTGTTTTTTTTTTTTCTCAGTGAAAGCACAAGTGAAAGTGTTGGCCGCGGCGCACCTCTCATGGCCCACGGCTAAATGCTGTCCCCTTGTGTCGGGCTCTTGAAGGGGAAACATGCAGCAGGTGTTTGCTCTGAGCTGAACGCCCCCACTTTAATCCAAACATCATCAGTTGCAAAAGACCCACTATAGCTGGGATTTTTTTTATTTTTTATTTATTTTATTTACTTTTTTAAGTGAATATTTATAGAGTTGTTATCAACATCTTCCATTCAGTTTGCAGTAACGTTCACATACCACAGCTTGGATGAACTGAAACAGGGTGGATTTCTCAAATATTTGAAAGTGGTTCAAAGAAACACAAGGAATCTTTACACTGCTTTTCCATTTTGCGTTAAACAGTGATTTACATGAAACCCTCTTGAAGGCACTGCAGATCTGCAGTTCGCTCCAGGGATGTTCCATGTGAGACACGTTTTCCTGACACAGAACATTCAGAATGAAACCGGGCAGAAATGGAAAAAATAAATAAATAAATTTAAAAAAAAATGAAGTAATGAAAAACACTGTGAGATAGTGTTTGCTTTGCCTACCATTAATTTTATGATAAATAAATTTAATTTTTGTCACTGCATGGTTTGTATTCACTGGAATCTGTGTTACATTGTATACAGTGTTTAAGCTGGGAGTCATTTTCTTCTAAGTTGGATTCTGTGAAAAAGTATTTTCCCTTAATACATTTATTCCATGTTTTTTCTTCTTACTTTTACATTTTTAGACCGATAACCGAAGTGCTTTTAAAGGATAACTAAGTCAATTTAACCAAATGTTAAGCCAGACCTCAGCCCAATTGCTGACCTTGTGAAATCTTAACAATGATTAACCACTTTTTTTTTTTTAAATTCAGTTTTATGGCCTCAACCGCATCTGATCGCTGCCACAGTTGTGAAATCAAGAAATGACTCAATTTGAACAAGTCCTACAACAGAACCAAGACTAAAAACATGGGAAAAGCAACACATTACACTCTAGTCTGATAAAAGTGAAATCTCTGACATCTATCAGCCTGAAAAGGGTTACAGGGTTATTTCTAAGATTCTCTTAGAACTTTTGAGAATATTTTCTAAACTTTTTGGGAATACGTTCTGCCACATGTTGCATATAGATGATGATCTGCTTTGCTTCATTAGGAATTGGGCAGCTTGCAGTAATTGAGACCATTAATTCAGGTTCCTCATGCCTTACCATCAATTTGTGACTTTAAGCTCACGTTCATTTGGATAATGGAGCAGGACAACGATCCAGAGAACGCTAGCAGGTCCACTACTACATGGATGAACAAAAACAGGAGGTTTTGGAGCAGTTTGGTCTCTTCTGACTTGATGTCCTGTTAATTAAGATTTAGTCAACAGAACTTTCATGCCTTCCAAAGAGAATGAATTAAAACAATTCTATTATTGCCGTGGAAGTTTTTAAGAGGTGCTTTTAACGGCTGCACCTGAGCTTTCCCCGTGTGGTTTTGGTGGAAATAATTTAAAGAAGGCCGATAATTATTTCAGCAGTCGCAGCCTCGGCGCTGTGGAAAGTAAGTAGGGACAGACCAAGTTGTGCAAATGACTCTAATAAATGAGACAGAGTGGGTGGGCGTAGCTGAGTATTTATCTGTAATTTATTGTAGCTCCCTGGATATCGCTTTAGTTTAATCGAAACCTTCGGAGGCAGCAGTTAAGAGCAGCCTGAGAAGTTATGACTCTGTTGCTGAGGTTTGGAAAATAAAAACTTTCACCAACTTGGAAAATATCTTTCCTGGCTGTGATGACTAACGTCATGTTCCGGTGACCTTTTCTGTAGCAGATGGTAATCATTTTAATTTAGGTCAATAGATGTCATGAAGTGCACTTTTCAAACAGAAGATGTGCACCGTGTTTTGTCTGGAGGGCACGTTCCTCGAAAGCAACAGGGAGGGTCCCAGCGTAACTTTCTTTTGGTGACTATGCAGGATGATTAATGTTTAACCTCTCACTTTCACTTTAAATTTGGGGTCTCAGAAGTGACTCAGTCAATGGATGCAAGTCATTGTTTTGACTTGATTTAGCTCCACGTTGCGGCTAATTCATCCAATGAAAGGGAACCTAGCACAATTTTCAAAGCTGTCTTGAAAATTTTAACACCAGGTTATGAAAGCCCAAGAAACTTCTTTCATCACTTCTAAATTAAAACAAACTGAAAATCAAGCACTAAAAACAATATTTTTTATTTAGTACATATTAACACTTGGACAAAACCTGAATTAACAAAAAAAAAAACAGAAAAACAAACAGATTTCTTCGTACCAGAATGTGTAAAATGAGCAATGACTTGGGATGCTTAGCTTGTATGAGAAACTTCACTTTAAAAATAATTATTTAAAACATTAACTCACTTGTGTAGGTGGTGTAATCCAAAAATAAAACATGATTGACTGTAAAAATAAACAAGGATACCACAAAAAGACCTCAAAGCAAGTAAAGGAAACCACATTTTCCAGTTTGAAAAGTGTCAGGTGGACAGTCATAATGAAAATATTTTAAGTGTATTCCAGTGAAACACGACAGAAAAAAACAAACAAATATGTGGAGCACAGAAAAACACAGTAACACATAAGTTATACATTCGTTGAGTATCGGTGGAAATTTAATATTTACAATGTCCATGGTGTAAATAAGTCCGGTCAGAATAATAAATAGCTTCAACATAAATATATAAATTCATAGCGCATTGCAAATAAAGTCAATAAATCAGGATTTAGAAAGAATTGGTGAAAATAAAATACAATTTCAAGAAACAAATGTTTACTTCCCAATATTTTCGGCACTTCTGTAAAAAACATTCTTGAAGATCGCTAATCACATAGCAATGTAGAATAACCAAGAAATAACATCTAAACAATTTAGTAAGGTTTTATCAGAGAACTAAGATTAGAGATGAGCAAAAACTTATTTGCCCTCCCTTCTCAGAGGTACAGCATACTTTCTGGTCATTCTACTGGATGTGTATCTGTACATAGTAATTAAAAAAAATAGCCATAAGGCATAAAATAGAGAAAAAAAAAATCAATTTGTAGTGATGATTTCAACCCCTGAGACTCATAAATATACAAAAACTTTTTCTGACGGGTTTTGCTTGAGGATAAATTGTCAAACTGGAAATTGTGAAGAAGAGGTTTGGCCCCATGTTCTGAAAGAAATCCTCAAAGTTAAATTTACCTGTTTAATCCACACTCTATGGAACTTCTGCCCTTTCTCTTTAGATCAGTTTCAAACAAACTCTGCATAACCTTCTATTCAGAGACGGATTTCTACGGAGGGAAGGGTCCATTTGTAAACTTTCATTGGAGCTAATACTATAGTTTGTTCAGCCAAAGGATGTCCAGATGAGTCACTGTCGTACTGGTGTTAATACAGGTGGGATGTTGAATAGATGTCTCAACGAAGGACCCGGATGCCAGAAATATAACCTTGCTGAGCAAGCCTGTGCTGTGTGATTTTTCATTGATCCATCCAATCAGATTGGTGTTGTCGCTCAGCTTGAGGGTGACAGACAGCTTGTCTGAGACTTGTGTTGTGTCACACAGCGTTACTCGAAGATTTACGATATAGTGTCCATCCTTCAGCAACTTGATACGATTTTCCGGTCCATTAAAAATCAGGTGTGATTTTGTTGCCGCTACCCATTTAATGGTTTTCTCGAGTGGTTCTGTCTCTGTGAATGAAAGAAACACTCCTATTAGCTGGAAGTTTTCTGAGTTGTGTATAAAATGACTGAAAATGCACCTTTACTATAACAGCAGTGATAACTACAGGCCTAATAATCAGTCACACATTTTTCATGCAAACAAAAATGTTTACCTTGAGCTCTGAAGTTGACTATTTCAATGGGCTTCTGTCAAAAAGAAAGCAATAGGAGTTAGTCTTGAAAGCTACATTTCTTTATGTCACAAACAGAGCAGCTACATAAAACTTAAGGTTTATTTCATGTGGTGATTAGGCCACCACCTACGCATGAGAGAGAGAGAACAGAATAGATCTTAAAGAGGAAAATGAAGAGACATCTGTTTAGTTTAGTGGCATTTCCCCGAATGTGTCAATGACGTCACTGAGCTTCCTCCAAGACATGAGGAAAGTGGTTAGGCAGACACAAGTAACTCAGAAAGAAATGGAAGTCATTCGAGATTAATCTGCTTGCTCTCCAGGATTTGGGTTTCTTAAATACCTGGACTGCAAATGTTAGAAGCAAATGCAATAATCAACAAACACAAATTAAGGAAGTTTGATCACCATGAGATTGTTTCATGACATTATGAGACTAAACAATTGAACGTGGTGAGGTCAACGGGAGCAAGAGATGGAAAATGTAGTCTTCTTACCGATATACTTTGTACCGGTAATGGGGATGAGATTGGATTGCTAATGTTCGTAGGCTGGAAAAGGAAACAGAAGCACAAAACACACCCATGATACATGGCACCAGAGGAAGTTACAAAATAGTGTCTGGAAATGAAAATTTCCTTTCTACACCAGCAAAAACTTCCTTCAGGTTCCCTAAATGCCACAGAGAAATCTGGCACAACGTGCTTTCAGAACGACGGTTGTGTATGACGTGGCTGATCTTAGACCGCTAAATATTTATAGAGATAGTCTTGTATCGTCTCAGCAAAGTGCATGTTTTTTTTTTTTTTTTGTTTGTTTGTTTTTTTGTCAGACATTTTCTGCCTGAACTCTGAGAAAAAGCTGTGACTACTTAAGAACAGTAGCGGGGGTCTTTACGCAACTGACTACCACAGGCATAGGTGTGTTTCTCACCAGCTGAGCTACTGCCTAAACCACATGAAAGAACAGAAGCGCTGCTGAGGTATTTATGTACGCCAGTAAGGACATTATCATTTTAATTCATTCAAATTTGAGATAACTGCTTGTAGATTTAGTGTCAACATTGTTGATCCTACAGTTTTACTCTCTACGCTTAAATAAGGAACTTGTGTATAAAAGCTCACCTGTCCCCGTGTGAAGAAAAACGGGATGAAGATAACCTGGGCTACGGTGAGAATACTGATCCAAATCAGGAGGACGTAGACCAGGGGATGCTGGCTCCTCTGTGGCATGATCCGTCCGATGGCTGCGTTCAGAGCCGTCTGAGCCCGGGGCAACGCAGGAAGACAGATGTTGAGAAGTGACGACTGCACAGGTCCTGAGTTTCCTCTGGTGTGCACCCAAGCAGAGTGAGGTCGCTTCCTGAGCTCAGAGCGTGATACGTTGAGGATGTTTTATGGTAGGCTCTGTGTATCTGCAGAACAAAAAAGTGATCCAAGTGGTACTTTCCCTTTTGTGCTAGTGAAGGCAGACACAGTAGGCCCAGATAGTGTCTGCATCTGGGGGCTGGCCCTTTCCTTCCCACTCACCACAAGTCACACCGAAATAAGGAACAAGGCTGCCAGGGAGAACAAGAAGAGGATAAAACAACTGACATTAACGTATGTGAATTATTAAACTTCCTTCTTTGTGTCAACAGTCCAACACTGTAACCTTTCCTCTCCTTCATCAAGTATTTTATCAAGTATTTTCCCCAGACATATGTCCAGGTTTAGCCAATCAAAGCAAATCTGAATGACAATAAAGGAGGCAAGATCAAATAATAATAATAATAATAATAATAATAATAATAATAATAATAATAATAATAATAATAATAAAGTTAAGAATTATTATCATTAGCAAATTTGTTTGTCATTTTTTTAACTGAAAGGACACACCAGAAACTAATAAAGTACCTGATAGAAGATTATGCAAAATTACACTACAATAAAAACACGATGTACTTTATTCTATCAGTTCCTTATAAACTATTTACATAAAATCCCAAACTCAAAAAATGGTGCAATATCTACCTTATCTCTCAATCTACACAGTATGGTGTGTGATAGCGACCTAAATGTCACGCAGAAATAAAGTGAGCAACTAACAAAATGTCACAACATTCTGTTTACTATTTGCACCTCGCAAAATTTCCCACCTGCACAAAAATTCTAGTTGAGGTCAGTGCTTGTGGTTTCACTTTCTCCGTTTGTTCTGTGCTCGTGGAAAGTTTTATGGCAGAAAAACAGGATGGGCTCTGGTTCAGGTATGTGTCATCAAACGCTATGGAGGACCAAAAGACAACATGATGATTGAGGTGAGGTACTTTTATCATTTTTAACTAGGAATCAAGAAGCTCTATAACATGGAATAGGTGACCAACTGTCTTTTGCAAAACCCCATACCTGAAACCCCGGTTAAAGATTTTTTTCTTTTTTTAAATTAGAACAAATAAATAAATAAACTTTTTGTCACGTCACGTCAGCTTCAGCTGTGCACGTCAAAGTCGTGTCGTGTCAAAAGGCCTCCCTTGTGTTTATGAAAAACAAAATGCAAATGAGGAAGAAAATAGGCCTATCTCAGCAAAGTGTGAGTAGATTGGCTTTGCTTACTTCTGCATTTTCAGATGATGTAACTCTTTCCAAACAAAAGTCAAAATCAAATGCCATTAAGCTGAATGAATCACAGTTTCACTAGAGAAAAACAGAGGAAGCACTGGTACTGCAGACGTTTTACAATAACTTGTGAACCAAAGTCAGAGTGGGTGAGGATGGACACCTGAGACGTGATAAATTCATGTTGGAAACAAGGAGTCATGTTGTATCTCGTGGGAAACAACATCAGCGCGATGCTGTCAGTTTCCGGAAAATCTACTGAACAAACACAGAAAAATGAAAATGTTGACACAGACCTACATGTGGTAGCGGCACTGATGTCATGAGATACACACTGCATGAGAAAACATCTCACCAGTAAAACTAGACTCAGTCCATATCTGATCAACTTTTATTCCTGTGACAGACAGGAATAAAAGCACGGTGTGCTACTTCCTCCGTGCTTTTCTCTAAAGTGTGATGAATTACAGCCATCTAGAGGACGACAGTCAGAAATGCACAAAGGTTTATGATAAATAGTAAGATTAATAGGCAGTAATAGACAATCTTTTTCACTGTTGGTGAATGACTTTGAAAATAAAACAATTCTTGCAGAATGGCTGATAATTCATTAGCTGGAGATTTTCTTCAGACAACATTAGTTATAAGTGGAAATGACAGAAAAAGGTTAAATATAAAAATTGACATTGTTAGCTGTTACATATACTGTTTTACTACATACATTTCTACTAGAAAACTGAATACTTTTTTTCAGTTTATTATTTCAAAACTACTTTTTTCCCAAGCTGAAATTTTTTACTGCAGTTTGTAAAGCAACTATTTCATGTTTAAAGAAAATTTAATTATGAAAAGCAATAAAATAAATGTACCCCTACTTGAAAAAGTCAAAATGTGTCATACCAGAAATTTCTTTGTATTTCATTGTGATTTACCAAGACAAAGTAGCACATAACTGTGAAGTGGAAGAAAAGGATAAACAGATTTCAAAATCTTGTACCAATAAAAATCTAAAAAGCTTATGATACACTGGTTTTACATTCCCTTTACTTTGTTGCTTTTAAGTAAATAATCAATCAATTGCTTTTCGAGGGAATCCTCTGTGTAATTTCATCTTGGTATAAAGTTTGAATCAGAGGACTTGATTCAAACGAGGACTGAAGCTGGGCACCCATGACCTGAAAGTTATGTTAAAAAGAGACACACAGTTACCAAACAAAAGCTCCCAGACGTGAGGTCTTTTTCAATTAAAAAGTGAAGAATTATTTTATTTCTAATCAAAAACAAAAGACAGTGACACGTCTGTCTGCCTCAAGACACCCCAAGCGACTCGTCTCAAGGTAATTCTCGAAGTTTATACGTAGGAGCAGATGAACATGACTAACATTGCAGGGAGGGAAAGAGTCTGCATGGACTTCCTTTCTGCTCTCACTTCCACTCTTCTTGCGACTATGCTCCCCCAGACAGATGGTCTCTTTCAATTCTCTTTGGTGTCTGAACCATCTGAATCATCGTAGCATGGAGGAAGTCCCCAGAAATCAAAGCCAGATATAACAGTCTGAGAAGGTAGTTGGGCCATTTGAATCAAAGAGGATGACCTCTGACCCCGCGGCTTCTCTCCGTAGCATGGTTTCCTCTGTTTTTTGCGAATACTGGGTTTCAGCACTGAAACCTCCAGGAGGAAAGTGGTCTCTTCTTCTCCATTTCCGCACTGGGGATTCACTCCAGTTTCAAACGGCCCAGACAAAGCACAGACCACAATCCAATTAAGAATCAACATTTTAAAACAGATATCGATTGACGCTCAATGTTCAATCTGTTTGCACTGGAGCTATTTTGCAAAGAAGAATGTCATTGTTTAGTTGCGACAAAAATCACAAAGGATGTAACTGCAGATAGAAGTGGTTCTACGAACTTTAAAATACAATTGTTCGTTAAATTTGAATAGGGTATGAACACTTCTGCAAATACGTCACTGATCGATCTAATTGCATGAAAAATGACATAATTTGAAAGCAGTCCAATTGAAAATCAAGCTTTATTTGTTTTTATTAGAGGAATTATGGTTTTTGTGTGCCGTTTTGTTAATTTTATTCATACTTTTTCTATGTTGCAATGATGTGTCAATGAGGAAAAGAAAAGGGAAAAAGAAAAAGTCACAGCGTGCAGTTAATCATCATGTTTCACAACTTTAGGCTGTTTGCATTCCTTTCTCACAAACCGTGACAGCGTTCACATCTTCTTGACTTTTTTTTCCCCCTGCTCCTTCAGAGAGCTTTCAGCAGGTGGCAGGATAACCCAAAAAGTGAAAATAAATGTGTCATCTATAAGTAATTACAGAATCTCTACCGGCAATGGAAATGAAATCATGTATTTTCTTGTATGCAGACACAGTTAAGTTTCAGACCTCTGTGGATGAGGAAAACCATCCAAAACCAATTAGCATGTCTTGGTTAACAAAATTAAATAACAAAGGTAACCAGAGCATGTACAGAACACTGTTTTTTATTTTTTTCAATGATACTTTTTAGTTTTTGCTGAACGGTTATTCGACAGACAGAAGGAGGTCTTGGGCTCAGACCCTAACCAGACAACTTCCTTCTTTTTCAGTATGCTGGTTTCCTCTCACATTCTAAAAATATGAAAGTAAGGTTTGCTGTCACCTCTAAATTGCTCAGATATATGAGCGTGAATGATTGTCCCTGTTTCCCTGTGATGACCTGGCAACCTGTTCAAGGTGTGCTCTGCCTCTCAGCCACTGACCACCGGATGAGCTCATGGCTCTCTCAATTCTTCAAGGAACAAGGAGGTAAAGAAAGTGGAAAATCCACATATGAACTAATGTGGCCCTACGTGTAACTGGTTGTACCCCTCTTGGTAGAAACTTCAGCCATTAACCTCAGTCCAGAACATGCAACCAGGTTCTACAGAGTCTTGATACGGGTTTTCTTAGTTGATTTGTTATACTGAAGCAGAGACATTAAAAGCTTTAGGATATTGGTCTTGAGATCTCAGGTTTCAGACCCATGGAGGATATTTGGCTCACTCTTCTTTGCAGAATTGTTCTAATTCAGTTTCTTTGTAGGGTGTTAGAGAATGGCTGGCTTAATTAAGGCCATGCCACAGCATCTTATTCAGATTTAACATCAGACTTGGACTATGTCAATCTAAAACAAAAGCCTGTTTTTGGTTCCCATCAGTCACAGTTCCTGAAGCAGCAAAGCCCCAGGCCTTCACGCTGCAAAAGACATGTCTAGCTGTTTCTGCTATGTACTTCTTAAAAAAACACTTTATTTGATGGGGTGTGCATAAGACTGACATGACACTGTCATAAACATGAAATAATGCCTCTCAGGAACATGAAAGAGTCTTTATGAATGTTGCCATAAAGTGTCATTCTGTAAATAATGACACTTTTAAAGCAAAGTTGCTTTAAAAGTTGCCTTGAAAGTCCATTAAAAGTCCCAACTTTGCATTAAAGTGTCATTATTTCCAAAATAATGCAATAATGACACTTTATTAAAATATATTTTTATGCTAAATAAATGTTAAGACTGGTCGCTGTTTTTTTTTTTTTTTTTTGAGTCAGTGGTGGATTTTCCAAGTAACTGCTCCCTGGAAGCCAATTATGTCAAATGTGATTCTTTATTTTGAGCTGCAATCCTTTCAATGTTGTTCTGGGTTCTTTCATGAACTCCTGGCTGAGTTGTCAATGCACCATGGAGTAATTGTGGTAGGGTGGCTCAATACTCATTGCTCTCACTTTGCTTCCCTGGACTCTCAAAAGTCTCTGAAGTAGCTTTTTGCTCCTTCCAGACTGATGTGTGTAAATCATGTTGTTTCTGCTAAAGGGGTTTCATGATTTCACAAGTCAGGCAGTAATCGGGTCTGGGCGTGGCGGGTCAAAGCGAAGCAAAACAAAAAAAAATGCTAATCATAATTAATTCATGATTCAACAAAACGGGGGAAAAAATTCCACATAGGATCAGGTTGGTTTGTTTACTTTACCTTCAACAGATGCAATCACCATTTCAGAATAGCTTTTTGTATTTACTCTGTTACTTATTGGAGACATCTGTGAAAGGACATAGCCTTTTTTTTTTTTTTACTGTAAAACGTGGTTTATTTCCTCAACTGAAGTACAGAACAGCGTAGCTCAGCAGCCACTTGCACATTAGGAACAGCATAGTTGAACGATGTGCTGTAAACAAAGTGTCCTTTTATGAGTTTGTTAGTGGAACAGAACAGGAGCTGTAAGTGGGGCACGTCCTGACCTGGGTGGGACAGTTTAACGCCTCAGGAAATATCTGAGTGGATGGAAGCAGACAAACAGCGGGGAGGTCAGGGGCGGGGGTAACATGTGGGTTACAGTCTGATCAATACGCATCGATTTTCAGGGTCTGCAGACGGAGCCCCTTTCGATTTCAGACCCAGAGCTGCAACAGCTCACAGAAAACAGGTATGAGCAGTAATTGGGTTTTGAGCCCAACAAAATAAAAGGGGAGGAGCACTGTGAGAACTTCAAGTCGTTATGATTCAAGGGACCGAGCAGAACAACATGCTTCCACTCAGAAATGTGTTGTGAACTTAATCTAGAGAGTACTGCTCCCTTCGGGTCTCTGCTTGATTCCTCAGCTTCTTTTACCCACGTCCTGTACTTCTTATTGATGACAAACTTTGCCTCAAGGGGAGCGGTCGATCAGTTGGTGACCGAGGTCTGCTGCTGCTGTCAAACTTCAGCTGACATGGATCTGTTGCACCGACGGACGCACTGAACAGTTTGGGGAATTTTCTTCACTCGCCGACTAGTTGCGACAGGACGAACTGACTGCAATTATTTTGTCTTCAACTTTTTTTTTTCTTAAAGTTATACCTACGTATATACATAAAGAAAAAAAAAACTTTACCAGACATGCAGAAGTTAAACTCAAGCGGGACGCACTGCAGCACGCTGCCCCGGGACGCAGAGCTGCAGCTGCGGTTGGCTGACAGCGGAGGCTCCGGGGAAGGGAGGGAGAACGGCGCAGGGATACATTTCCTCACCCAGCCCGAAGACCAGGGCTCGTTCTGTACCAAGCGGAAGATGCTTGTCGGCTTGGATGTTATATGTCTCTGTGTTGGTAAGCAGTTTATTCAAGTCTAACTCATAAGCCTAAAGAAGTCACTGCTTTCGTAGGCCTTCTTAAAACATATAATTGATGATCAACTTTCTTTCTTTTCAAAACTCTCACGTGCATGCTAGGAATAAAGTTGCTTTTCGGGGAGAAAGGAAAGCAGCGACATCAAATGGGAATTTGGTAAAGTTAACACAGCTGCAAAACTGTTTTCCAGAAGTTCCAGACGTGGAAAATGTTCCAAGAGGAAGAAAACTCACGTGGGGGAGAAAGAGGGAGGGCAGGAGAGAGGGAGGGAGGTACGGCCCAGGGCAGGGGTAAGGGGTGGGAAGGGGGTGGTCATCTGGCAGCAGCAGAGCTGTCCCGAGAATTCATCTGTTCCCATGGCAACCCCACAAAGTTCCCGGGACAAGAACGTGGGAATTAGGATGAAAACATGCCTCGTGCTCGTGTTCTCGTGCTGAAAATTACCCCTCCTCACCGAGCTCTTTAGCCTGTCTCACTGCAGGATTACTGAACGTTATCCCCAAGTAATTTACCATGCGCAGCTGAAAAATTTTCTAGGCTTATTATGTGATAAATTAGCTGGCAGAAGCACAAAAAGAATTCTTAATACCAGTATAATAATTGGGGAACCTCTGCCAGGGCTTAATTATGATATGGGAACAGCAGAAATGAGCTATTATGAAATGTGGATGTCAAACAATAATAGCCTTACCTAGGACGCAAATAACAACAAACGACTTTCCGTATTAATGTTCTAGCATACCTGTCTTGTCTCGAAACAGAAACCATTGCCTGCTTCATGTTCAGACAAAATAGCAGATGTAAACAGTCATAGTTGTAATACCAATCTACGTGTACAAACAGACGTGTTTATTTAGGATTTTTCTTTTGATGGGATCAAGATTCAGTGCTGTTATGTTTGGCTGGAAGAGCACAGGTGATGAGGCTTTTATAACAGTCTTAAAAGCCACATAATCAGAACTATTATTGCTGTACTTAGACTGAACTGAACTTTTCAAACATGCGTTGAAAGGATATAAAGCAAATAGGAATGTGAGAATGCTGCATCAAACTTAGAGTAAGTTTGTTCATCTGGACACAAAATATAATAACGTAATGTCAGTGTTTTTTTTAAAGTTTCATTCCTTTTTATAAACCGTGATGAAATATAAATATGTTTACATTTTTACTTTCCTTTAAGTTACTATTCCTTTTACTAAGAAATGAGATTACACGGCTGATGTTCACAAGAACACAAAGTAAACGTTTTAAGGATGCATTTCAAGCTGGTTCAAAACTTTGCGTCTGTAGGTTCAAAGCGTATTGGCTCTGTGTTGAATCTTAACCTCGGAGTGGTTGGTAGTGAGTGCTGCTTGGTAATTCTAAAGGTTGAAAGGGTAGATTGGTTTCTGCTTTTCTTTGTGACAAACACAGGGAACAGAGAACTGATGTTGTGTGAGTAAGTGATGATTCGTTTAACTAGCAAACACGGGAGAGGTAGAACCCGTCAAGGCAGACCAACGGGTCTGCTCGTTGGCAGTTGAAGTGTAAAAAATAAAGAGACAAACAAAACTGCTTTGTGAGGCTCTTAGATTCAGTGACACACAATTCTTAACCCTAAAGGTATGCAATTAGCTTTTCACTTAGCACGCTTCTTAACAGCTGGTTCCGAAAGTGGTTGGACACCCGTCATCATCACTCAGTAGAGGAAAGGTCAGCTCTGCTAAAACTCCAATTGACCATGCGGCTTTCATTCTCGCAGAGCTTCTTCTAAATTTTTATCCTTAAAGGTTTTGGATTGAGATACATGCATTGATGTTTGGTAGACGGCAACTTGCTGCAGAAAAATTGCAGCGTAAATTGGATATAGTATAATTTCCAGATCCATACTTGGCCTTCTTAGAAAAATGAAACGCTGCACAGACTTTTGTACCTGCTGCTTGGCTGCAGCCTGTCTTTGGGAAGAACACATTTTCTTCATGGGCTA